>NW_026711835.1:0-34124 GCF_026419965.1 Kogia breviceps
CAACCTAAAGATTCAATGCAATCCTTATCAAACTACCACTGGCATTATTCACAGAACTAGAACCAAAAATTTCACAATTTGTATGGAAACACAAAACACCCCAAATAACCAAAGCAATCTTGAGAACAAAAAACAGAGCTGGAGGAATCAGGCTCCCTGACTTCAGACTATACTACTACAAAGCTACAGTAATCAAGACAATATGGTACTGGCACAGAAACAGAAATATAGATCAATGGAACAGGATAGAAAGCCCAGAGATAAACCCACACACATATGGTCACCTTATCTTTGATAAAGGAGGCAAGAATATACAGTGGAGAAAAGACAGCCTCTTCAATAAGTGGTGCTGGGAAAACTGGACAGGTACATGTAAAAGTATACAATTAGAACACTCCCTAACACCATACACAAAAATAAACTCAAAATGGATTAAAGGCCAAAATGTAAGGCCAGACACTATCAAACTCTTAGAGTAAAACATAGGCAGAACACTCTATAACCTAAATCACAGCAAGATCCTTTTTGACCCACCTCCTAGAGAAATGGAAATAAAAACAAAAATAAACAAATGGGACCTAATGAAACTTCAAAGCTTTTGCACAGCAAAGGAAACCATGAACAAGATGAAAAGACAACCCTCAGAATGGGAGAAAATATTTGCAAATGAAGCAACTGACAATGGATTAATCTCCAAAATTTACAAGCAGCTCATGGAGGTCAATAACAAAAAAACAAATAAGACCTAAATAGACATTTCTCCAAAGAAGATATACAGATTGCCAACAAACACATGAAAGAATGCTCAACATCATTCATCATTAGAGAAATGCAAATCAAAACTACAATGAGATATCATCTCACACCGGTCACAATGGCCATCATTTAAAAAATCTAGAAACAATAAATGCTGGAGAGGGTGTGGAGAAAAGGGAACACTCTTGCACTGTTGGTGGGAATGTAAATTGATACAGCCACTATGGAGAACAGTATGGAGGTTCCTTAAAAAACTAAAAACAGAACTACCATACGACCCAGCAATCCCACTACTGGGCATATACCCTGAGAAAACTGTAATTCAAAAAGAGTCATGTACCAAAATGTTCATTGCAGCTCTATTTACAATAGCCAGGACATGGAAGTAACTGAAGTGTCCATCAACAGATGAATGGATAAAGAAGATGTGGCACATATATACAATGGAATATTACTCAGCCATAAAACGAAACGAAATTGAGTTATTTGTAGTGAGGTAGATGGACCTAGAGTCTGTCATACAGAGTGAAGTAAGTCAGAAAGAGAAAAACAAATACCATATGCTAACACATATATATGGAATCGAAGAAAAAAAAAAAAGGTCATGAAGAACCTAGGGGTAAGACGGGAATAAAGACACAGACCTACTAGAGAATGGACTTGAGGATATGGGGAGGGGGAAGGGTAAGCTGTGACAAAGTGAGAGAGTGGCATGGACACATATACAGTACCAAACGTAGGGTGGATAGATAGTGGGAAGCAGCCGCATAGCACAGGGAGATCAGCTCAGTGGTTTGTGACCGCCTAGAGGGGTGGGATAGGGAGTGTGGGAGGGAGGGAGACGCAAGAGGGAAGAGATATGGGAACATATGTATAACTGATTCACTTTGTTATAAAGTAGAAACTAACACACCACTGTAAAGCAATTATACTCCAATAAAGATGTTAAAAAAAAGAGAGAGAACAGCAGAGAAATGGGCAGCGACACAGCCATTTTTAGCTTAGCAGCTCTCCCACAGCGTGGGGTTCAGGGACGGGGGGCTGGGGGTGGATCAGCCTTACAAAAGTACATTTCCAACCCCTTGGTTACAAACCTTCAGGGACAACATTTTAATCTCTTCCCCAGGGAGTGATTTCAGCATATGAAACTAAACTGTAAATTCCACGTGATCAGGACCTGGAGATGACTACAACTCTTGTATCCTTACACAGTGCCTGGTGCAGATTCAATAGAATCAACACTTTCCAACTGATACGTGGGCTCCTTTTCAAAGTTCTACCTAACAAGATTAGTCCTCTAAAGGACTGAAATCTCTGAGTCAAGGGGCTACTGATAAGAACACTCAGTTTTCTCTGATCCCAGCATTTAACATCACCTTATTTAAACCACATCTGAGATCCACTAGTTTTCAAAAGTTGGGGGAAAACGTCCAAGGAGATGCCTTTTGCTTACAGTAGTGCCTGCCTTTGGTCTAGGTGCTTTCGTTTATCCATTAATGCCCTCATCCTCCTCCTCTCTTTTCCCTCGGGGAAGTAGGCTGGTATTGACCACTGATGGACATCAAGGCACGGGGAGGACTCGTCCAAAGCAATGGCAAAAGGGGAACAAGGACTAAGGTATAGCCTCCTTCCTACTTCGCCTAGTTGCAAATTCTCATGCCATGTACCATGTTATAATCAGCTGTTAGTTTAATTATGAAATACCTGAACGCTGTGTAATTACAGCTGTTTTTCACGAATGACTGCCTCCTTATAAAGTGAAACATCCAGCTAAGGAGTAACACCTGGAATCTGGAAGGATCATATATTCACAGCAAGAACAACTCAACAGAGCAGCTGATTGTGTCAAGGCCTTGTGTGGACTTCCTGAATCAGCCTTCATTAGCTGTTTGACAGGTGTAATTATATGCAACTGGAAAACCTGATAATGGTTTTTGATCCAGACCCAAAGCTAGTATCCTCTGAAATTCTATATATACACTACTACACACACTTTTATTTTACAAACACACTTTAAGAATCATTTCAAGGCCAAGGTAAGTGGAAAGCTACCTTGCAGAAAAACAATTTTCACATGTAATTCTGAACAAAAGCAAAGAATGAAACAGAACAATTTTACCCACTTAAGTGATGGTTCCACTATTTATGAAACAATCAAATGTAAAATGTGAATGATAATTACTTTTTTTTTTTTTTTTTTTTTTTTTTGCGGCACGTGGGCCTCTCACTGTTGTGGCCTCTCCCGTTGCGGAGCACAGGCTCCGGACGCGCAGGCTCAGCGGCCACGGCTCACGGGCCCAGCCGCTCCGCGGCATGTGGGATCTTCCCGGACCGAGGCACGAACCCGCGTCCCCTGCATCGGCAGGCGGACTCGCAACCACTGCGCCACCAGGGGAGCCCTAATTACATTATTTTTTGCTCACTATTACTAAAGCATAAGAGAAAGTGAATTGTGAAGATGTGAGCATTCCAAACCACAGGACTTTTCAGGAAATGCAGGAAGAGATGTTGATATTCACCCATGAAAACTCTGCTAAAACTGTAAATAACTGAACATGTTATTGTCTTATCCATTTGCAGTGAGAATTGTGGCTTGCTTTATCCATTTTCTGATATCTGCATGCTATAGTTTGGAAACCAAAAGGCTAAGCCTAATCTCCAGCTTTAGCCACAAGAGTAGTCACATGCCCTTGCCATGACGAATGGTTTAGAGGAAAAATAATATTTCTACTATCTTTTCTATAAAGAGTATCAAGCAACTTGGTCAAGTTATCAGCTTATTCTACTTCCAGGTCATGTATATTTCTCACTTTTTCATTACATTAAAGTTCCCAAACCAGGAACCACTCTTCAGTATGTGATTCCTGGTTGTAAGAACATGTGAAATGTTTTAAATATTTGCTAAGCATTTGATGATACTCCATAAAACTCCCATAGATGGCTAAAGTAGCATTATTTCATGTTTGTCAGATGAAAGAAGTTGAATGTGCCATATAAAATGGAAACTCTGATGGATATGGCACTAGATGTGATTAAGATCCATATTTCAAAAATGTTCCCTTTATAACAGTTGCTGCTGCCAACTCCCAGGGAAGAGATTCAGCACGTTTAAAGGAATACATTATATCTTCGTAGAAAAAGGAAAAAATTACCTGGAAATTTCAAATACATTTTATTGTTAAATAATTGTCTTTATTGCTGCTCCCTGGCATGTGTCTTATTCTAGTTACACATATGAAACACTAGGAAAAAGTGAGTATATTAATCCCGATTTAAATTAAAAAAAATTTTTTTAATTCCTTTAATATTTTGTGTTAAGACAAGGTAGAAAAGAAAATCCCATGTTACAAAACATAATCTCTTACCTTCATTCTCTTGACCAATTAACTTTGGGAAATCCTATATTATGTTAGCAGAGATGCTGCATTTACACTTCTACCTTCAATAAAACATTAATTCAGAATCAAACAAAAATTCAGAATTTGCAGCAGAATCTAGGTTAACATGTACCTTACAGTATCCATAAAAATAGGTTTGTGAAGCAAATTAAGATATCAAACCAATTTTGCTGAGCCTGTTTGCCTTCTTACAAAAATAAAATAATTTTAAGCATGCTACAAGTAACTTGGAAGAAATATTTCAATTAACTGAAATGGCAGTAATAAGTCAGGCTGACGTATTCTTTAAGATCATTTATTGGGATGAAGGTATACAACATACACACATATCTTGGTCTAGTTATTGCATGTGTTTTAAAGCAATTTTATTTCTTAAAAGATCCACGATATACTCTTTCATTAATTCAGAATGACTTCTCCCTCTGAAATTGTAATAGGTTACTGCTCATTGCGTTAGTCTCTTCTAGTAATTCTTATCAGAATGTAGAATTCTTTAGCATTCATCTGAAGCACTGTTATCAAACACCATTGCCTAGAAAACTAACTTGTTTTTCAACGCAAGACACTCTAATTAACTTCCCTGAGCTGGCCTTAATTCTTTTAGAACCATTTCCTCAAATTCTATTTAACTGAGGCAAAGGACTTGATTTTGAGTCAAATTAACTCAAGGCATTTTATTTAGATACAAGCAATTCTCCTTAGATAAGTGTTTTCACAGCCCCAAACAATAAGGGATTAAAAATAATTTTTTCCAAAGTTTCACAAAATTACTATATAGTACAAGAGCAGATGCATTATTTTCTGTGAAACAAACTGATTTGATTATTTCAGGGTAGGATAAGGTGTTTTCCAGTCTACAGTATCCAATCAGCTGGTGATTTTGGAGCATCTATCTAGGCATGCGTACTGAAACTACCACTGGTTGAGCTGTTTTACCCAATCACGCAAAGATCATTGACTACTGTGAAATCCTCTATGTTGCCCAAATAATTAGACCTGTAAGTCTGATGCACAGTTTCTTAACCCCGCAAGTCTTACCTCTAATGTCCTGGTTTCATCATTTCTTTTGGTTCAAATGTTGATTTAACTATTTCTCAACTGAAGCACTGGCTTGCTTCTAATTTAAGAATTGTGGATTAGAATTTTTAAAAAGTATACTCTGACAATGAACACTTACTCTATGTGCCTGTGAATCCGTCTCCCCAAGGGAATAACCAAGAATCAAACAAAGGATGACTGTGAATCACAAGGTGAGTTCCTCAACTCACAAAATTGTGATTATAGGTCAGTCTAATCGGGACAGTTTAAGAGAGAGACATACAGTCCTTTTCCCTCTCCCCCACCTGCTACAGTTTAATCACAATGACGTCTTCCTGTTCCTCAAGCCAAATATATTCATTTCATAAGCCCTTGACCTCTGTGAATGCCTCTGCCCAGAATGCTCTTTCCCTAAACCTTCCCAAGACTGAATCCTTCTCATCATTCAAGTTTCAAATGTCCAAAGCTCAAATATCATTTTCTCAGAAAGGCTACCAGGACGGTCCTACCTAAAGGTGTACTTCCTCCCACTTTTAGGCATGTACTTTATTCTATGTAACTTTATTCATTGCATTTGGCCCTATCTGAACTCACTTAGGTATTTATATGTTCACAAGCAACTCAAACAGCATGCAAACCTCGCGAGAATGGGCAGCCTTGGTCTTGTTTAGCACTGCATTACCAGCATCTAGAATAAAAATTGCTTTAAATGAATAGTTTTTCCAACTTCCATTTGCCCTATCGTTTGGAATCCCAGATAGTTTAGTCTACTTTCCAAACATAATTTCTACAAACGTACCTCTCTTTTGGTTCTAGTCCAGGGATTGGCAAATTATGGTCCTCAGGCCAAATCTGGCGTGCTGCTTCTTTTAGTAAATAAAGTTTTACTGGTACTCAGCCTTGCCCATTAGCTTACGCATCAACTATGGTAGCTTTTGTACTTCACGGGCAAAATGGAGTTGTGACAGAGAACTGAGTTGTGACAGAGACTCTACAGCTCACAAGCTTAAAATATTCACTATCTAGTCATTTATTGAAAAAAGTTAGCCAACCTCTGTCTAGACCTTTTAGAGTAGACCACCATGTTTCTAAGTCTTGATGGAAATATTCAGAGGTGAAGTTTATTCAATGCCAAAGACTCTCATTTGTGAGACAAATATTTAAGGAAGAGCTTCACTATTTTTAGTTGAAGCAAGATTCTCTCCAAAAGAGAATGAGTTTGAAAGTTAACCTGCCTCCCAAACATGGAACTTGCCATTAACAGAATTACTCACTGATAGCACTTGTATCAATAATAACTGAACAATAAATTAAGTGGTAATTTAGAAGGGAAAGCGAAACCAACATATAATCACATTAAAAACTGATGAAATCCTCATCAATAAACACTTGCTGTTTGCAGGTAATTGTGCAATAAACCATCAGTCTTGGATACAGAGGGTCTAAGTAAACCAGTTCCCTGGTATAAAACAATTTGAGTGGAAGGATATTACTACTCCCAGGAGAGTGAATATGTGTCTTCAAAGGTGGTGACAATAATATCAGATACAGCTAAGTATATTGTTACATAGAACAAAGGAAACTGCAGGTATGAGGAAATGCTCTTTCCATGAGTACAAATGCTATAAGAAATCTAGCTTACATCCCTAATGGGATGTTGTCTTTTCCCTGACACTGTTTTAGGTAAGAGCTAGCCTGAGGCTGAGATAGCCAGATAACTCAGCATGTCAAGCTCCCACCCCAGTGCCCCCAAACACAGGGAAGACAGGGGCAAGGCAAGCCAGCTGCTCAGTGGAAGCCTATCTAAATTATTCTTTCCAGAAAGACAGTGAAAAATGGCATGGCCTGGTGGCCCTTATGAATGGCAGTCATAATAGCCACAGCAAGTGTTTCACCTTCATTAACTTGAAACCAATTTGCTCTTGTTCTGTTCCAAAGATTCTGTGGTACTTGTTGGAAAAGACAAAGCTTTTCCTTTAAAATATTCTGATGGGACCCAATAGTTTTTTCATCATCCATTCCCTTTGAAGGGGATTTACTTGATTCATCTTAGATTAGGTAAAAGTGAACAGAGAATAACAAATTAGAAACAAAGGCACTGGCGGCATCATTCTAAAGATAGTGAATAGTCAATTAATTCTAGAATGTTTCTCTTTTTTCCTTCTTATTTAGTCCAAGGGATTTCTGCAGCAATGGTACACTAGTGTGATAAACTCCAAATTCTGTTTCCTAGTTACTGATACTCCACCAGAGCAATGAAATGGTAATTTAGGCTTTTAAAGGCTGAAGTTCAGTAAAACTGGACTCGTAGTTTGACCTTCCATTCACAACTGGGCACCAGAGGAAGGTAACCCTTAGGAAAGGGAAGTGAAGACATCATAACAGGGCATGTGTGATTACTGATCACACCCACTCTGGGAGAACTGATTTTTACTAACAAAATTATGCCAAAAACTTCAGTCCCTTCAACACCGACACTGCAAAATAAAGCATGTTTCTGATGGCCAGGAAAATGTGATGCATTGTTGTATGCCATTGTGCAACCCTCTCCGGAAAGGATAGGTAATAAGATTCATAATGTGTCCTTGGCCATGAGGGAAGACAACCAGGAACAATTAGGACTTACAAAACGCATTGTTAAAAGTCTACCAAAGTTTAGAACAAGTCAAATTGTCTATAATATGTTTCAGTAAGTAAACGGTGGACAATTATGCCACCAAAAAAACAAATCTTCTTTCTGATAATTGAAGTTTCCTCACCTGTAAAATTCAATTAATAACTTTATCTATTTCTAGGGCAAACTTAACAGGCATGCAACCAGTGTAGTCACAGAGAGCCCTGTTGGTCTGGGGCTCAATGCTTGGCAATCGCCGTCTTAAAATTCTTAAGAATTTTATCTCTGAACATCAAAAAGCAGCTTCAGTGTGAGAATCTGAGAAGGGAGATCTTTCAGCTGAAATAAAGATATGAGTTAAGAAATATCGGAGGCTCAACAATAAGGTGGGGTGGGGCTTCCCTGGTGGCACAGTGGTTGAGAGTCCGCCTGCAGATGCAGGAGACACGGGTTCGTGCCCCGGTCCGGGAAGAGTCCACATGCCACGGAGTGGCTGGGCCCATGAGCCATGGCCACTGAGCCTGAGCATCTGGAGCCTGTGCTCCGCAACGGGAGAGGCCACAACAGTGAGAGGCCCGTGTACCAGTAAAAAAAAATAAAATAAAATAAAAAATAAGGTGGGGGAGGGCAGACAGCAGAAGCAAGAAGAACTACAATCCTGCAGCCTGTGGAACAAAAACCACATTCATAGAAAGATAGACAAGATGAAAAGGCAGAGGGCTATGTACCAGATGAAGGAACAAGATAAAACCCCAGAAAAACAACTAAATGAAGTGGAGACAGGCAACCTTCCAGAAAAAGAATTCAGAATAATGATAGTGAAGATGATCCAGGACCTCGGAAAAAGAATGGAGGCAAAGACCGAGAAGATGCAAGAAATATTTTAAAAAGAACTAGAAGAATTAAGGAACAAACAACAGAGATGAACAATACAATAACTGAAATGAAAACTACACTACAAGGAATCAATAGCAGAATAACTGAGGCAGAAAAACGGATAAGTGACCTGGAAGACAGAATGGTGGAATTCACTGCCACAGAACAGAATAAAGAAAAAAGAATGAAAAGAAATGAAGACAGCCTAAGAGACCTCTGGGACAAGATTAAACACAACAACATTCGTATTACAGGGGTCCCAGAAGGAGAAGAGAAAGGACCCGAGAAAATCTTTGACGAGATTATAGTCTAAAACTTCCCTAACGTGGGAAAGGAAATAGCCACCCAAGTCCTGGAAGTGCACAGAATCCCATATAGGATAAACCCAAGGAGAAACACGCCAAGACACATAATAATCAAATTGGCAAAAATTAAAGACAAAGAAAAATTATTGAAAGCAGCAAGGGAAAAACAACAAATAACATACAAGGGAACTCCCATAAGGTAACAGCTGATTTCTCAGCAGAAACTCTCAGCAGAAACTCTACAAGCCAGAAGGAATTGGCATGATATACTTAAAGTGATGAAAGGGAATAACCTACAAGCAAGATTACTTTACCCGGCAAGGATCTCATTCAGATTCGATGGAGAACTCAAAAGCTTTACAGACAAGCGAAAGCTAAGAGAATGCAGCACCACCAAACCAGCTCTACAATAAATGCTAAAGGAACTTCTCTAAGTGGGAAACACAAGAGAAGAAAAGGACCTACAAAAACAAACCCAAAACGATTAAGAAAATGGTCATAGGAACATACATATCAATAATTACCTTAAACATGAATGGATTAAATGCTCCAACCAAAAGACACAGGCTTGCTGAAATGGATTCAAAAACAAGACTCATATATATGCTGCCTACAAGAGACTCACTTCAGACCTAGGGACACATACAGACTGAAAGTGAGGGGATGGAAAAAGATATTCCATGCTAATGGAAATCAAAAGAAAGCTGGAGTAGCAATATTCATATCAGATAAAATAGACTTTAAAATAAAGAATGTTACAAGAGACAAGGAAGGATACTACATAAAGATCAAGGGATCAATCCAAGAAGAAGATATAACAATTATAAATATATATGCACCCAACACAGAAGCATCTCAATACATAAGGCAACTGCTAACAACTATAAAAGAGGAAATTGACAGTAACACAATAATACTGGGGGACTTTAACACCTCACTTACACCAATGGACAGATCAACCAAAGTGAAAATAAATAAGGAAACAAAAGCTTTAAATGACACAATAGATGAGATAGATTTAATTGATATTGATAGGACATTCCATCCAAAAACAGCAGATTACTCTTTCTTCTGAAATGTGCATGGAACATTCTCCAGGATAGATCACATCTTGGGTCACAAATAAAGCCTCAGTAAATTTAAGAAAATTGAAATCATATCAAGCATCTTTTCCAACCACAACACTATGAGATTAGAAATGAATTACAGGGTAAAAACCTAAAAAACAAAAACACACCGAGGCTAAACAATACATTACTAAATAACCAAGAGATCACTGAAGAAACCAAAGAGGAAATCAAAAAATACCTAGAGATTAATGACAATGAAAACACGATGATCCAAAACCTATGGGATGCAGCAAAAGCAGTTCTAAGAGGAAAGTTTATAGTTATAAAAGCCTACCTCAAGAAACAAGAAAAATCTCAAATACACAATCTAACCTTACACCTAAAGGAACTAGAGAAAGAAGAACAAAACCCAAAGTTAACAGAAGGAAAGAAATCATAAAGATCAGAGCAGAAATAAACGAAATAGAAACAAAGAAAACAATAGCAAAGATCAATAAAACTAAAATCTGGTTCTTTAAGAAGATAAACAAAATTGATAAACCATTAGCCAGACATATCAAGAAAAAGAGGGAGAGGACTCAAATCAATAAAATTAGAAATGAAAAAGGAGAAGTTACAACAGACACCGCAGAAATACAAAGCATCCTAAGAGACTACTACAAGCAACTCTATGCCAATAAAATGGACAACCTGGAAGAAATGGACAAATTCTTAGAAAGGTATAACCTTCCTGAATCAGGAAGAAATAGAATATATGAACAGACCAATCACAAGTAATGAAATTGAAACTGTGATTAAAAATCTTCCAACAAACAAAAGTCCAGGACCACATGGCTTCACAGGTGAATTCTAACATTTAGAGAAGAGCTAACACCCATCCTTCCCAAACTCTTCCAAAACAGTGCAGAGGAAGGAACACTCCCAAACTCATTCTATGAGGTCACCATCACCCTGATACTAAAACCAGACAAAGATACTACAAAACAAGAAAATTACAGACCAATATCACTGATGAATATAGATGCAAAAATCCTCAACAAAATACTAGCAAACAGAATCCAGCAACACAGTAAAAGGATCATACACCATGATCAAGTGGGATTTATCCCAGCGATGCAAAGATTCTTCAATATATGCAAATCAATCAATGTGATACACCATATTAACAAACTGAAGAATAAAAACCATATGATCATCTCAATAGATGCAGAAAAAGATTTTGACAAAATTCAACACCCATTTATGATAAAACCTCTCCAGAAAGTGGGCACAGAGGGAACCTACCTCAACATAATAAAGGCCATATACGACAAACCCACAGCAAACATCATTCTCATTGGTGAAAAACTGAAAGCATTTCCTCTAAGATCAGGAACAAGACAATGATGTCTACTTTCACCACTATTATTCAACATAGTTTTGGAAGTCCTAGCCATGGCAATCAGAGAAGAAAAAGAAAAAAAAGGAATACAAATTGGAAAAGAAGAAATAAAACTGTCACTGTTTGCAGATGACATGATACTATACATAGAGAATCCTAAAGATGCCACCAGAAAACTACTAGAGCTAATCAATGAATTTAGCAAAGTTGCAGGATACAAAATCAATGCACAGAAATCTCTTGCATTCCTATACACTAATGATGAAAAATCTGAAAGAGAAATTAAGGAAACACTCCCATTTGCCACTGCAACAAAAAGAAAAAAGCACCTAGGAATAAAACTACCTATGGAGACCAAAGACCTGTATGCAGAAAACTATAAGACACTGATGAAAGAAATTAAAGATGATACCAACAGATGGAGAGATATACCATGTTCTTGGATTGGAAGAATCAATATTGTGAAAATGACTATACTACCCAAAGCAATCTACAGATTCAATGCAATCCCTATCAAATTACCAATGGCAATTTTTACAGAACTAGAACAAAAAATCTTAAAATTTGTATGGAGACACAAAAGACTCTGAATAGCCAAAGCAGTCTTGAGGGAAAAAAACGGAGCTGGGGGAATCAGACTCCCTGATTTCAGACTATACTACAAAGCTACAGTAATCAAGACAATATGGTACTGGCCCCAAAACAGAAACATAGATCAATGGAACAAGATAGAAAGCCCAGAGATAAACCCACACACCTATGGTCAACTAATCTCTGACAAAGGAGGCAAGGATATACAATGGAGAAAAAACAGTCTCTTCAATAAGTGGTGCTGGGAAAACTGGACAGCTACATGTAAAAGAATGAAATTAGAACACTCCCTAACACCATATACAATAATAAACTCAAAATGTTTTCCAGACCTATATGTAAGACCGGACACTATAAACCTCTTAGAGGAAAACATAGGAAGAACACTCTTTGACATAAATCACAGCATGATCTTTTTTGATCCACCTCCTACAGTAATGGAAATAAAAACAAAAATAAACAAATGGGACCTAATGAAACTTAAAAGCTTTTGCACAGCAAAGGAAACCATAAACAAGACGAAAAGACAACCCTCAGAATGGGAGAAAGTATCTGCAATGAATCAACGGACAAAGGATTAATCTCCAAAATATATAAACAGCTCATGCAGCTCAATATTAGAAAAACAAACAACCCAATCCAAAAATGGGCAGAAGACCTAAACAGATATTTATCCAAAGAAGACAGATGGCCAAGAATCACATGAAAAGCTGCTCAACATCACTAATTCTTAGAGAAATGCAAGTCAAAACTACAATGAGGTATCACCTCACACCAGTTAGAATGGGCATCATCAGAAAATCTACAAACAACAAATGCTGGAGGGGTGTGGAGAAAGGGGATCCCTCTTGCACTGCTCGTGGGAATGTAAATTGATACAGCCACTGTGCAGCACAGTATGGAGGTTCCTTAAAAAACTAAAAATAGAATTACCATATCATCTAACAATCCCACTACTGGGCATATACTCAGAGAAAACCATAATTCAAAAAGACACATGCCCCCCAATGTTCATTGGAGCACTATTTACAATAGCCAGGTCACGGAAGCAACCTAAATGCCCATCAACAGATGAATGGATAAAGAAGTTGTGGTACATATATACAATGGAATATTACTCAGCCATAGAAAGAACAAAATTGGGTCATTTGTTGAGATGTGAATGGATCTAGAAACTGTCATACAGAGTGAAGTAATCAGAAAGAGAAAAACAAATATCATATATTAACACATATATGTGGAACCTAGAAAAATAGTACAGATGAACCCGGTTTGCAGAGCAGAAATTGAGACACAGACATAGAGAACAAACGTATGGACACCAAGGGGGGAAAGCGGCAGGGGGGTGAGGGTGGGGGTGCAATGAATTGGGAGATTGGAATTGACACGTATACACTGATGTCTATAAAACTGATGACTAATAAGAACCTGCTGTATTAAAAAAATAAATAAAATTTAAAAAAAAATTTTATCTTTGAATTTTTTTTTAAGTGATGTTGAAAGGGAGCCTTCGTTCATGCCCGGTCTTGGCCCTCAGGATGAGTGCTTGGCCACCCTCTTCTCTACCTCCATCCAGGAAACAACTGCTGCTACTTTCTGCCCTTTGTGCTGAGCCATGGGGTGGAGTCTCTTGTGTGACTGTGAGGGCCTGCACTCACCCCATGAGTATCCTCATGCTTGAGGGAGCACATCAGATGGCAAATTTAAAAAAAAGAAAAGAAAAACACCATCACAGGTAGAGAGAGACAGGGTGTTAAAGAAAAGGGAAAGCTTCTTTCCTGCTTTTTTAACAAGGGGTTCACATTTTCATTTTGCACTAGGCTCCACAAATTATGTAGGCGGTTCTGCCTACTGCACATAATTATTGTGGGATTATAGAATACATGTAACAACTGAAAATATTATGTGGCCCAAAACAAATGCTCATTAAACACTGGCCCATTTTTGTTGTTTTTGTTTTTTCTGTATATACCTCTTCATGGGAAAACATATAGGCGTGGCACTTGTACCACTCAGCTTTACCAGGGACAGCTTAACCTCTCTGGCATTAAACTGAACCCTTGATCCCTGTGACTTTGGTAGGTGAGGATCCTCACTCTTCACAATATGACCTTACTTGGAGTGAGAGAAAAAGCCCTGAATTCACTTCACACAAGGTTCTATACCAGCTGCTACATTAAAACCCTGGAAGTTATCTCGGGCACACTCAGCTTCTTCACACAGTGATTCCTGTCTTGTCTCCTGTGAAATATTTTACAAAAGAAGCAATTTCTTTTGAAAAATCAGAAAGGTTAGGCAAGTACCCAGGAGGCCTGGGGTAACTGATGTTTCTATTGTTACAAGTTCAAATGCTCAACGAGCAATCCAAGCTGTGAGACATGAGGGCCACAGGAGTGACCGTGGGTTCTGGTGCCTGTTTAAATGCTGGGATGAAAATCACATGGTTGGGAGCAAGGCTTCTGTTCAATTACTTTTCTTCTTCATCAAATGATGTTATAGCTATTACTGCTAATAATGACGGCTCAGAGAAATTGCCTCAGGGACAAGGGCTAAGGAGCAGTAGAGCAGGTATAACTGAACCCACAAGTTCTTTTCTTCCCACCAGGTAACGCTGCCACCCATGCTGTTGTTGTTTGTTTTTGTTTTGTTTTTCTGCTCTGAGTAATGTTCCTCATTCTCTTTAGGATCAGTTTGAAGCTTAAAGGGGCCTATAAAAATAATACAGGAAAGGGGCTTCCCTGGTGGCGCATTGGTTGGGAGTCCGCCTGACGATGCAGGGGACGCGGGTTCGGGCCCCGGTCCGGGAAGATCCCATGTGCCGCGGAGCGGCTGGGCCCGTGAGCCATGGCCGCTGAGCCTGCGCTTCCGGATCCTGTGCTCCGCAATGGGAGAAGCCACAACAGGGAGAGGCCCGCATACCGCAAAAAAAAAAAAAAAAAAAAAAAAAAAAAAACAGGAAAGAGTATAGATTTCTATCCAGGGTGGGTGAGACATAAAACCTACACGATTTGACATGTACAGAACAATACTGCCCAAAAGTAATTTGTGCTTCCGATGTTTCTTTGAACAATCAGAAGAAGAATCAGATCAATTTGAAATCACATTTCCTCATTTTAAATGTTAGCCTTCTAACATAGTAGTATTTAGTAAGGATTTCTAAAAACGTATTTCTCTTTAGGACCTGGACAAATATCCTTAACATGGTATTCTAATTGGATCTGCTGAGATTTCCTTCTTTGTAAATATGGAACAATTTTCCTCTTACTAAGTAATCTGTATTCATTCATGGAGATTTCTCTTGTCATCCAAAGTTTCAAGTCATTAGGCTTATAATTATTAATCCAATAAATGTGCATTAATGCCAACTATATGTCTGGCACCGGCTAGACAGTGAAGATACAGTGACAAATAGGATACTTTCCCAAACCGTGAGGAATCCAAAGATTGGTTCAGGAGGTACACATGTAAGCAGGTAAAGCAACACAAATGTGATTAAGACTTCTGAAAGTTGTGCATTCAGGGTGCTCTGGAACTTTAGAGATGAACAAACCTAGACACGCCTGAGGAAGGGAAGGATTCACATGAGTGGTGACCCCTGAGCTGTCGTGAAGGATGAGAGAAGCGGTTGGCTATGGAGATACAGACAGAAATGGTACACAGTGCATAAGGTGAAGCATGGATGCAGAAACGGAGGTATAAGAGAGCTTGGGGGAAGTCGGGTAACCACAAACTGTTTGCTGAGATTAGAGCACTAGGGTCTAATGGAAAGAGACAAAAGACAAGGAATACCAACTAGGCATCTGGCGCATGGAGGATGACTCAGCAATCAGCAGTTATGGCATTGCAACACTACCCTGTTCTTAGACATCCCTATGTCTGTGATAATTCCTAATTCATCCTCTATGCATCCCTAAATGCCAAGTACCTGCTGGTCACAGAATTAAGCAGTGCCTTAGAGACTACTTATGAATAAGAACGGGACACTAATATTCCTGTAAAGCTGAGGTGAGGAAGCCTGACTCTGGAAAGGTCAAGGTTACAGAAAAGACAAGCTAAAGAAATAGGATTTATTAGTGACTAGATGCAGCATCTTTTGTGAGGACCATTAGCCCTTGTTCTGGAGTGCTGACTGCGTTCATCTGAGCATCAACATTTCAGCATCTGAGCTGGAGAGGCAATATGTGCTGTTGTGAGGAGCACAGCACTGGGGTCAGATATACTGAATGTGAGGCCAGGCAAAGCGTTTCACATGATTAAGTCTCATTTCTAAAATGAGGATAATAACACCTTCTAAGACCATGGTGAAGATTAAACAAGATCATGCAAGCAAACTGCTCATCTCAGAGCCTGGCATGCAGAAAACAATCTTGGCTATAATCTTTACTGTAACTAGTAGCCATCTGTAAAGTCGATCACTTTATATAACAATAGCAAAGGTTTAAAATTTGTTACTGCAAATGTCCTTGTACGTGGACTTAGCAGCATCCATTTTTGCTGTAACAAAGGAAGAAAAGCATTCAGGGAAGATTTGTAGAGGGGAAAAGAATGGGGTTGTGTCTTCACTTAGTGTTCAATTTTCTTGCCTTTGAGATGTCAATCGTGAGATTCTCATTCTACCAGGTATGTAGGGGGGTATGGATAAACTCAGTCATGGATAAGTACCTGGGCACTTACCTAGTCATTAGGGTAATAGAACACCTAGCTTTTCTATTTCTGATAATCGGCAAGTTGTTTTAAATTGGTTCCTTCATCAAATAGGGAGTTTGCTTGTAAATAACCATCAGTGAATCAAACAGTTAAGTTAAACATTCCAACGACTGACAGGTATACAATATGACTTTAATTTCAACCATGAGTTTCTTCTTATAAGGAGATGGTAAAGCCTTCTCTAGCCATCCCCTAGGCCAATGGCTTCACCATATTGTCTTTATTAACCTTCTACTGTGTTTTCTTTTTCTTTGTGAGATCGGAAAGGTACAGAATTTTTTCTACAGCGATAAAACACATTCCTCTTATGCTACTCCATTACAAATACTCATGTGTGTCCTTTCTCTTGGTCTTTGCCTACTTTGCACACATTATGTGGTTGCCATCTGCTGCTTCCGCTCCTTTCCTGTTTTCTGTCTCTGCTGCTCTCACCACCCCGCTCCAGGGGTGTATCCTTCTTTTGGTCAGTGGGGTAGCTCCTTCTCCTTGGAAGGAAAAGGGCTTCCTGACAGACTGTCCCAGGAAAACCGCTCAGAGGAAATAGGCCTTCTTCTCTCCACCTTGAACATTTCTAATTTTCTTACTTTTTATTTTCTTAAGAACAGAGGAATAGCCCCCTGTTTATTGCTTTAGATTTTATCCTGCCCACGCTTGTGGGTAACATGAATTTCATTTCTCTGTCATCTCCTAGACTTCCGAACTAAACTTCACTCTATTCATAATGCTGTTCGCCCAACAACGAAGAGCTTAGGTCACAGTATCCTTCCTAATCTGGTATCTTTGCAGTGGTTTCCCTCCCCACCCCGCATTTTCAAAAACTAATTCTGAAGAAAATCATGTCTCGTAGCATCATTAAAAGACTGCAACTTAGGTGACAAATAGTGCTCATTTGATTAAGAATCAGAAAATGGGGCTTCCCTGGTGGCGCAGTGGTTGAGAGTCCGCCTGCTGATGCAGGAGACACGGGTTCGTGCCCCGGTCCGGGAAGATCTCACATGCCGCGGAGCGGCTGGGCCCGTGAGCCATGGCCTCTGAGCCTGTGCGTCGGGAGCCTGTGCTCCGCAACGGGAGAGGCCACAACAGTGAGAGGCCCGCGTACCACAAAAAAAAAAAAAAAAAAAAAAAAAAAGAATCAGAAAATGAAATTTTTGAAGACTCATGCGTGCCACTAATCACCCCGAGACCTTATGCAATGCACGCACCCTCCAAAAGCCTTGGCTTCCCCATTTGTAATATGTTAGTATTTAAATATATGCCCCCGACAGGCCTACTGGGAGGATCCTGAACTCGTAACTGTTCAGAGACTTTGCTTCAGGGGATACGACCTCTATTACGTTTTGTCTCTCTTTTAGAACACACGCCTTTTAACATCTTCCTATTGAAATATAATGTCAGCCATTCAGGAAGACTTAGATTATTGTAACTAAGCACCATATACCTCTTGCTTTCACAAGCCTTTGGGGATGACAGCAAAATTGTTTTGTATACAAATATTATATAATCAGATGTAATCTGAAACAACTTCATTTTCAGAAGGAAAATGTAAACATCCCCTTTAAGATTTATTTCTCTAACTTCTAATAAACATCCAGTTAGAAGAAAGCCTTGTGATTTTAGTCACTTAATCAATAGAACAGCCAGAAAATTACTCTGTTTCTTTCAGAAGCAACATCCCCTGGTGTCTAAGTTTTCTTCCCAAAATTGATTCTAAAACTGAGAAAAACTCTGTTTGTTGAGATGCTCTGAATCAGTAGGGAGACTTGCACTTTGTCGCTAACTGTTCCAGAAATTCCATAATTCAAATTATAATCTTCTCCTAAATAATGTATGAGTGAAACCTGCTGCACTATATATATATACTATATAGTGAAAAGCAACAAAAAAAGCAGTATATTCACTGATGCATTTATCTTGTTATCAAACAGGAATAAAGGGTTTGGATGGTAATGTTAACTTGCCAAATGGTTACTACATGTACTACACCTCACTGATAAAGTGATCCTTCCTAATTTTCAAAATATAAACTGTTCCTAAATATAAACAACTGTGCCTAACACTAATACTTAGTGAACCTATCACCTTCTAAACCTTACTGCGCCAATTAGACAAATAAAATGGATCGGAGTATAAAAAGACATTTTCAAACTGTAGAAGAACAAGCAGAAACACCATTTATAGTCAAAATTAAAGCGCCTGAAACCTCAGCTGTTGACATTTTGTATGGCTCTAAGCAGGTGGTCAGATGCAGGAGGACAAGCCAACACAGAAAAAGGAAAATAAGGAAGAAGATGGGACTAAGGAGACCCAGCGTTCAGGGCCTCAGCACTAGGAACATACATACATTGTGAAAAAAAGAAACCATTATGTTGAATGGAATACTGAAATGAACCGCTGCTGAATAAAATCTATGAGAAACTTATCTGGATTTTAAAGGTACATACATCTGAGTTTCAATTTCTCTAAGAGAAACAGAAAATGAGGGGGAAATGGGGGTGCACCTAGTCTATGAGGATTCCTTCTGCATTTTCCTTGGAAATCCACAGTAGAAATCCCTAAAACTGACATCAACACCTGGAACCCAGTTAACTCTCAGGAAATTTTCATCAAATAAGTGAACAAAGAGTGGCAACATGTGATATTTACTGATACACATTCACCTTCCTTCATGAAATTCTTCTGACTCCAGCCAAAGCCTGGCCAAATTGGATTTCATGAAAACCTTCCTTTTGTCTGAAGTTCCCTGCTTTACAGAGAAAATAATATTTATTCTTTCAGATTATTAGGGATAAAAGAACAAATTCACTCCAGTTATTTTTCTTCCTTTTAGAATGACAACAAAACAAAGAGTTGTAGTTTATATATTTCCAGCTTGTATCTCTGTATTGATTCCTAAGAGTACTTGTAAAAATAATAAATTAAGGTAGAGAAATGGGTACAATTCATTATCTCAGTGACTTAATTATTTTTTAAGTATACACTATGTCCAAGGTAGCTTCAGGTCATGAAAATCCTACAGTGGCCAGATATCAGCATAAAAATTTTAGGCTGGGCTTCCCTGGTGGCGCAGTGGTTGAGAGTCCGCCTGCCGATTCAGGGGACACGGGTTCGTGCCCCGGTCCGGGAAGATCCCACATGCCGCGGAGCAGCTGGGCCCGTGAGCCATGGCCGCTGAGCCTGCGCGTCCGGAGCCTGTGCTCCACCACGGGAGAGGCCACAGCAGTGAGAGACCCGCGTACCGCAAAAAAAAAAAAAAAATTTAGGCTGTGTTGACATAAGATATCACTATATATATGTATATATCTCCAAACTATGTACACTAATTTAATGGAAAAGTACAGTGGCTTGAACTGTGATTGTAAACAGTTCTAGGAGTCTATATCGCCACTCTTCCCAGACAGTTCAGTTCACCATAGATCATTCCTAAATTGACAAGGTGTTTGCTCATTTTTAGGATGTTAAGATAGAGAAATTTTACTCCTTTATTTATCAACCTTCTTTAGAATTCAATAACTCTATCAACTTTGCTTATATCTATATACTTCGTGAAGTGTGTTTTAACTTCTTTGTTTTTTCCATCTCCTTTGTTATTTCCTCTGCTTCTTCCTTCTATGAGACAAAACACTCTCCTTGGGAAGCCACTTATTTATAATATAATGCTTCAGTCTCACTTCTGTCTACTCTTTAATTGGGTGCTTGATCCCAATCCCTTTATCCTTTCTAAAATCCAGATGGATTACAAATGTTAAAATACCTTCCTGAGTGGACTTTTCCATACCAGGAGCCCACTGTACATAAGAGAAGCAGACCAAAAGGTGATAGATTTGCATGTTAGAGCCCAGGGATCAGTTTCAAATCACAGAAAAAGTGGTCTTAGCTAAAGCCACTAAAAGAGATGTTCCTTCTTCTGTTTTTCTCTCTCCTAACCTGTGCTCAAAGGACATTCTCAGAATTTGGGGATGGATGGTAGTGTAGCTCTAACTGCTAAATGATCTTTAATTCTCTACTTCTCTGGGCATCATGTATAAATCTGATACGGCCTGAACCACCCGCCTTTGCGTATGTGTATGGAATATGTGTAATTTCAAGTACCCAAAGGTCCGCATGTGAATCTCTTAACATACTGACTTATGCGATGCTTCAACAAACGGGTTGAAACCAAAATACAAGATCTCCTACGAAGGGTATGACCCTCTTCTCCTCTTGGTGAACTAGCCCTCCTTTCTCACAATGGTCTGAATAAACTTGATGACTTTTAAATCCATGCCAGGAATGTGCCAAGGAAGCCAGGCAGACAGTAATGTTCTTAGCCAGAACATTGCTGCAAAAACTCTTATTTCTCTGACTCTCTTTTATTTTAGCTCCTGTTTAGATTATACAAAATTGATATTAGAAGATATTAAAGTCACAAATATGATATCATTGAATCATATCTGTGTACTTTAAAGATAATGTTTTCATTTTAGAACACTATTAAGCTTTTATTAAAATGATATCAGAGTCTCCAAGAGAAGAACAGAAGAACTCATGAAACCAAAATATTTTCATTAGTTCTGGGTTAACATCAAGTATTTGTTTATCATAACGCACTGAGGGGGGACAAAATGTGATGTTCTCGTCAACAGTATTAGTAATGCTATTGATGCAGAATCCAATGCAACTTTGATGGCCTTGAAAAGAGTTTATTATTGCCCTGAGTAACAGACTGAAGGAAGTAGGATGCTCATTTTACAGGCATCTATTAAGCTACCAAGGATGGTTTTAAGAATACACAGGTGTCCATTCTTGAAGAAAAACAGTTCTCAAAAGATCATCTTTTCAGTTGAAATACTCCTGCTAATACTAGTCATCCTCATCATCACCCAAACTGTCACCATCACCACACATTTAGCACATGTTACGTTCTAGCTTCTGTTCTTACTCAAAGACGCAGATACTGTAATTATGCCCATTTTTACAACTGAGGAAACTGAGGGTTAAAGTAAATTGTCCACAGACACAAAACTCATTAGTGGTATAGAAAGGGTTGAACCCAGCCTATTTGGCTCCAGAGGCCTTTTGCTCTTTGTGATACTCAATGTTTAGGAAGCATCCTACTATCACAGACAAATCTGCCTGTCATTGATACTATGAATAAACTTACACATGGGGTATTTTATATGTCACAAGAAATATAAAACATTCCAAAGGGAAACAAAATTATGTGTTACCTTTTAGAATTCAGGTTTTGGTAAAAGTTGAAGTACACCATAATCGTTCCATTAAAAAGAACAAAGTCTCAGGTGTGCTGCTGACAGCTGGATAAAGGCTAATACATTATTGGATATAAGATTCTGCTTTGTGATGTTTTCCACCTTCACTAAAACTCTACTAAGAGAAGTGGTAGGATCAGGCTGACAGCAATGGTGATCCAAACCTTGGAACGGATACCAGAGAGGTTCTACACAGTTTTCTTCGCAGGGACTTAATAATGAAGAAGTCAGCCTTCCTGGCTGACCTGAGGTAAGCGTTTCTGAGTTACAGGGGTAAGCTAGACAAGTCAGCTCTGGGATTTCTAGATGAAGTAGGCCTAAAGATGACGTCACTTATTCCGGTACCACAGACAGGGAAGACAGAGAAAAAGAGAAGAAAACCAGAAGTCCAGTGTAATAAATTTTAATGCCTACATTAAGCAAGAACCACCCACACACCCTGTCGGCTTTGCCAAAACACTGGCATTGAGTCTGCTCAGAAACCCAAAGCACAGAAGCGAAGGCAAAAAGCAAAAAAAAACAGGTGCGAGGCAGAGGAAGTGCAAGAGAAGGGATATTTAGTAAATACTAGTAGCTTTCAGAGGCATGACTTGGAGCCATGTAACATCCTTGGGATATTATTTCCTTGGCAGCTCGTATATTACCGTGCATCTCTATGCCTCAAAGATTACAGAGTCTGTGGGAAGTGGACAAGATTATAAAAGCTGTTCTCAGACACAAATGACTACTTTGTAGCACTTCATCGTTTTAAGGTCAGTATATTCTTGTATGTCAAAGAAGGAAACAATTAATCTTATCACAGGTAAAGTAGTAAGGTTTCAAGTTCAAAGTAACTGGGGGGAGCTCTACATATACCTAAATAATCAGGCATAGACACAAAACGCACGATTTCCTCACAACTTTCATGCGATATATGCCCTCCTTTCCAGAAGGATTGAGAAAACGGCCACACACAGAGGAATCAGCCTTTGAGAGAGAAAGATTGGAAAAGGGGGGGGGGGGGACTGATATTCATTCATTTGTGTTCACTATATTCATTCACACTATACTCATACTTAATCAATATGAGGTCACTGTATTCATTCATATAGCACACAGCTTAAAAGGGGTGGGATGAAGGAGGGGCTAGGAAATCGTAGGGCAGAGTCACAATCAGACGAGGTTAAAGACGACAAACCATTTTACAGACTTTCGTTTGAGCAAACACGCACGAGATCAACAAGAAGTTCATACCTGTTTTCAGAACTGCACGCCTCTTAGGTACTGCCAAGCCTCATGGAACTGGAACCGCAGGAATGAGTGATTTCCTCCAGAAACCCCCAGAAAGCAGCCCTGTTTTCTTTAGCTGCGCTCCAGGTCACCCTGGAGTTCAACCCACCATGATGACTGCCAACTCTGCTGCTCTTCTGCAGTTTTAAAGTCAGTTCTAAACTGGAAATTTCCTTACTACTTATTTTGAAATACCACCCCCTGGCAGATGAATCAAACATAGCGTATCCCCGATTCAACCAAAGACTTTGATTGGCACAGTCTCTAATAAATGTTTGGTGATAACAGCCTGAGAAGAGTTTATGGTGTGGTATTCTTGCAGGATCTGGAAAGCAGGGGTAGTAAGATTTGGAATGAGTAATGATAAGTAAATCATAGATATTATGGGGAAAGACAAAGTACTGGAAAAGAGAAAAGTAAGAAAGGGAGAAAGACAGAGAACCCGATTAGAAAGTTGTTTCTGCTTCTTGGAAACCCTTGTCATGGAGCTGTATCAGTTACTGACAGATACCTGGGCCAGCCAAGAAAGCCAAAAGGAAAAAGGCTTTTGTCTTGTGATCACTGCCCTCTATCATGTCCAGCTGTTTTCTCCTCACACTGGAAGATGGTCCTTCTTCATGTTCTTCTTGCCATTAAAAAGACAGTCACATAAGCCCTTGGAAATAGCCATTTCCCTGAACGAACAATATTTTGAGGCAGATGAACAGGAAAAAAAAAAACACATGATGTCATTAATGTTACCTGACTGACTTTTCACAGAACAGGCATTCTAAAAATGAATTAACTGGAAAAATTCATGAACTTATATCCAAACTTAAAAGTTTAATTCACTATGTCCCTTCAAGAGAAAAAAGTTTTGTGTTGCAACTTGAGCAGTTACACCCTATGACAGTTACTGAAATGCCAGCTGGAGCTCAGGAGTAAGTGGAAAGTCCTTCCCTCTAACGTTCAGGCTGCAAATCAATCTTATTTCTTGTACTCTTCCAGTGAAAAACTGTGTAAGAGACAGGATCCGCACAACTTGAGATTACAGAAACAACTTGAGATTCTATAACAGGTGGAACTATGAACTCTGATATACGTGTGAGAAGAGGGGTTTGGAAGTTCTAGTCACCCGTAACTGTTTTATCTCCTAATTTAGTTGTATAGTCTTCTCAAACTTTTGTACCCAAGGGCCAATAATGGTGGGAATGGAATAGAGAAAATACACAATAAAAATGATAGGTCTTTGAATTCTTATGTTTTTTCTTAAAACATAAGAATAAGATTTATCTATTAAATAAGATTCATTTGTATTTCCATTCTTCTGCATCATATATCACTTTGCTTTCAATTCAAGTTTTTACTCCAAATCAACAATTAACTTCAAGAAAATGTATCACATACACTTTGTGACTCTACATTACCCTGGGTACACATCTATACACCTCAGCATTAAAGGACTCAGATTAGTTTGAGGAGCTTGTGTTTTGTTTTGTTTTGTTTCTATTCAACCCCTGTGCAACTAGTGGGCACTATGTATTCTTTCTCTGATGCTTTCACCAAAACTAACTTCCTTAGTATGTTAAAGATTTATCATGAGAATTCAAAATTGATTTTTCAAAATCCAATCTTGGCTTTTTACCTAAATATTGATTTAAACCAGTTATATTCTTTCTACTCTGTGATCAAAGTCAGGAACACATCTTTGCTGTGTGCATTTCCTCTCGATGCTGCTTTTGGTGGCTCTGAATAGAAAATATTTTATCAGGCTTAGAAAATCTGCTGGCATCTGTGTACTGGAGGAGAATCACTGTATCCCAGGAGAAAGAATTTGGGAACTTGTCTTATGATGACTCTCCATGGCTGATCAGATGGAATATATGGAATTAAATGTAAGATAAAGTATGGATAGAACACAAAAAGCAGGCCCTGATACCCTGATCAAATTAACTCCCTCAGTTCTCTGTTCTGCAAATAAGTCTCTGAAGCCAGAAGGTGCCAGACTCAACTCTGGAAGACGTTTTCCACCTTCATGCTCAGCTTTCATCTTATTTCCTTCTGGAAACTAATGCAAAAGGAAAAGAAGAAGTTCTCTATAGATATGCTATATATTTTTAAGAAGCCAGACACAGATGACTACATGTTACATGATTCCATTTATACAAAATGCCCAGAAAAGGCAAGTTTATAGAGACAAAAGCAGACCAACAGCTGTCTAGGACTATGGGTAGGAGAAGGGATTAACTGCAAAAGGACATAAGAGAAATTTGGGGAGTGTTGGAAATGTTCTAAAATGTGAATATGGTGATATTTGGACAACCCTAGAAATTTAATAAAAAAATCACTGAACTGTATAGGCTTACAATGGATGAACTCTGTGGTATGGAAATTATATATCAATAAAGCTGCTTAAAGAAAGAGAAAATGCCAGTCTTTGGAGAAAAAGGATGTTTCAATTAGACTTGTAATGATCTAAATATCATGAGAGATTTCTGGCTAATTAGAAATATTTAAACACAGCAATATAGGACATTGCTTAAATTAACTGAAAGTGATGCCAAGACAAGCAGAAAGCACTGTACTTTAGGAAGCTGTTGCTTGTATCAATTATTTCCATCTCTTTTTGTTGTTGTTGTTCATTTACATGGAACATTTGCCACCCAGAAGTGGATTTGGGCTTTATTAGTTCGTCATCCTGATAATACATCTCCCAAGAAAGAAGGTTAAACCGGCTAACACCTTTAAAATTTTTAGAAGGATGGGATAAACAAGTAACTGAAATGCAAGAGCCTATCTCCTTTTCTGAGTTTGTTCCTACAGAAAGACCCTAGCAAGGAAAGAAGCAAAGAATCAGAGGATGATACTGAGAATCATGTGTGTTAGATGCTCAATCAGGCCAATTTTGTCTTCCTGGTCCACAGGAAGACTGCATTTCCCAGTTTCCTCTGAGTTTAGGAGGGAACCATGTCTGACAAAATGTAAGCAGAAGTGATGTATGGCATTTTCAGGCAAGGCTATAAAACATACTGCATAACTATCCAAGCTCTCTCTCTCTTCCCTATGGATAGAACGGGAAGTGAAAAACTCCAAGGTTGCTGAACCCAACTCATGGAAGAATCTTAGATGCCTGAATTACTTCTTTGAAGAGAGCTGACCAGGAGAGCTGCTCAACTGGCACTGGACTTTGCCAGAGCAAGAAAGAAACCTTTTCTGTTGAGCCATTGAAATGCTGGGATTGTCTGTTGTAGCTTCTCACCCTAACCAATTAACCTAGTTGCTTAATTGTTATTTAATTGCCTTAACTAATATAACACGCTATAGAGCTCAAAGTATATTTCTTCCTTTTTATCACCTAGTTCTACTCTTTCCCTCAAGCCCATCTTTCCTCCTTCACCTCCCATTCCCCTACTTCATGGCTCCAGTTAACGTGCACTTCTGAGACAGAGGAAGAAATGCGTGAGTAGCACTCAGCCTGTTCCTCATTAAGACCCTTCTTCAAGAGGTGGAATATTTGAATGGAATAAGGTTAAAAATAATAGTCTGCCATTCTTTATTCAGAAGAGCTAGAATGTTATCTCAAGTCTTTGGTTAAAATGTGACATTATTACCAAGAGCAATGAATGCTTCGCCCACCCTCCTTAGGGAAAAAACAAAAACAAAACAAAAAACCCTACAGCGATAAATGCCAAGAAAGAAAAGTCAGAGTTGGCAGCCAGCTTGTGGGTCATGAACTTTGCTTTCATTTTCTGAAGCTTTTGGTAGTGGAGAAGTGCATTCTGGTTGCTCTAATGCTTTTGGTCCACCCCTGAGAGTTATTTTCCCAAAACAACAAATTACCATTTCAATTCATTTTCAAACTATGTCATTATGCAGGTACTCTTTCCTCCTTTTCTGCATATAGAACAAATGCAAGGAAAGAAGAGAGGACCTGCCGCAATTCCGAAACCACACCCTGGGCCACGCTCAGCCCAAACCATCATCCCAACCCTTCAGCGTGTCAACCCCAGATCCCCCCAACTCCACTGTCAAAAAATAAAATAATTCAAATAAAAAACAGCTCATAAAACAGTAAACAAAATAAAGTCAGTTTTCTTTTTTTTTTTTTAAAGAACAAAATGAAACTTGAGGGAAAACTTACTGGAGTTACAGTTTATCCTGATACAGTCTAGATGGGGAAAAATAAATGAAAGATGAAATTGCATCCTTCAAGGTAACAGCTGCAGACATCCAAAAACAATCAGTCCACCCTTCCGGGGACAGACACACGCAAGAAATGTGGCCATTTTATATATATATATACAGTATGCACAAGTTTAAGGGTGGGTGTATATGTACAGTATATTGATTAGTAAAGTTGGATACATATATATATACACACACACACATATATATATACACGTATGTATAGAGATATATACTGGTATACATATATATCCACAAGAGACACCGAGTAGGCTTCTTTTTTTTCTTTCAAAAATCCTATTCACTTATATAAAGTATTTCAGAACTGGACTTTGAAATATTAATTTTGTTAAACTTGGAAAATACTGCAAAAATTTCCCCACCAAATGCAGGTTTTAGTTTGTTTCCCTCTACAATTGGTTTTTCTTAAAATTTATCTTTAAAAGTAGCATCAAGACAATTTTTGTTTTAGTGTTTCAAAGATATATCACCAGTCTGACCATATTGTACCATTTAAAAAAATCTGTCCATAAAGTTTCTCAGTGCAGTGTTTAACCCTTTCTCTTTTTCTAAAGCCAAACTCCCTCCACCCTCTCTCCTCAGGTCAGGCCCCAAATGCTATAGAAATTTATGTAGGCAGATTTGCCGTTATCCTCAGAGGTGAGGAAAGGGTTAACACCACCTGGTCATTTTCTGTCATAAAATGGCCACTTGCAAACAGCTAACCGCACAAACACCCATCCCAGATTTTAGAGAGGCGGGCTCAGGTGCTGGGTAAAAGGAGTTGTATGATGTTATCATAATTGACTGAGGTCTCTGCTGTGGTTTCAAAGGCCCCCGGACCAACCCGCTCATGAAGCCCATCTCCGTCTTCCTGCCTGAATGCTCAGGCTGAATGAAGCGCCCACAGCATTTGCGGAGAAGGCGAGACAGGCACGTGGGGAGGAGGTCTTGGGCACCTTTGACATCCTACCTATTGCACTCTGTGATCCTGCATCTTGAAGAAGGAACATTCTTTTTTTTTTAATGGGAAAGAGAGGGAATAAAGGGTGGCTAATTTTCTTGTGCTGGTCACCAGACAAGGTATTTTGTGCCAGAGATCAGAGTATCTACCCTTTTATTAATATCTGTTTGGAGTCAGGGACACACAGCGTAACAGGTCTAGAGCAGAGTCAATGGGTATTGGGAGGGGTTGGGCAGACGGTCAGAGAAGTGTCTCCGGTTAACTGTTACCAGGCTGCCCAGTTGAAGCTAAGTTTGGTTTTCAATTGTAGGAATTCCTATAAGAATTTGTTTAAAGCCAGACATTAAAAGGTAGAAGTAAAACGATAAAGAGCAGGAGAAAATTACAGGAAAAAAATACAGTTAGAAACTGTGCTTTTCTTCTAGCTAAGGTTAACCCAATAGTTTTGGAGGACTTGTGGAAGATAATGCCACGATTTGAATTTCCTGAAGTAAACCATTTTAAGAAAGCGAGAAAGAAACCAGTGGCAAATGACAGGGCAGAATGAAACTACGTGAATCCAGATAGGAGCAATTTATGACACCCAAGCATTCTGAGGAAGGGGGCAGGAAGCTTATTTGTTCCCCAGAAGAACATCTCTTGAGAAAAAATCTGGGTTTGGTTTCGTGCGGTTAGGTTTGTCATGTGTCGTCAACCGCAACAGAAAAGTGGGAGCAAACAGCCCTGGAGCAACTGGTACGATCACCGGACAGAGGAGGCCATGCCCCTGGGGAGGACTGGGGAAGGGGAGGGCAGGGAGGGAGGAAGAAGTGGGGCCTCGGCTGCCAGTTTGCCTACCATCACCCAAGGCTAGAGAAATGCCCCTCACTGATGGATTCAGGAAAGAGGGGAAGGAGAAGTATGGGTGTGCTTCAGAGAGGGAAAGGGAAAGAGTAAGCCTAAAGCAACAGCCCCAAGAACTTTAAACAAGAAGTGGTTTTCTGCTTTGGTTTCTGTGCTGCTGAGGATTTATTCGTAGTCAAGGACCTGGTCTAGGCAGAGGTGTTGGGTTGGGCTTGTCCTTCTGGGTTCACTCAAGTGGTTCCATGAACTGAATGGTGTCTTTAAAACAACAACGTGAGGGGCTTCCCTGGTGGCGCAGTGGTTGAGGGTCCGCCTGCCGATGCAGGGGACACGGGTTCGTGCCCCGGTCCGGGAAGATCCCACATGCCGCGGGGCGGCTGGGCCCGTGAGCCATGGCCGCTGAGCCTGCGCATCCGGAGCCTGTGCCCCGCAACGGGAGAGGCCACAACAGTGAGAGGCCCGCGTACCGCAAAAAACAAAAACAAACAAAAAAAAACCGTGAGGACTTGGAGCTTTCAAGATAGCAGAAAATTGGGTATATTAAGTCAAGAAGTAAAAAATTATTTTGCTACTTTACTTGAAGAATAAGTTTGAGGAGAAAAATCTACCCCGGTTCCTTGTTCACAGGGTCTGAGAGGGTGGTCTTGATAGTGATGATGTATTTTTTAATGAAAAATGAATCAGAAGAACTGACCTGGGAAGGCAACTTCCTTTAGATCTCCAGTAGCAGCCGAAGTTCTCTCTCTGCCTGAGCCTTGGCATGGTATTTGAGGGATGTGGGTATGTGTGTGTGTGCTGTTCATTCTGTTTCAGTTTTTTCATTTAATTTTAGTAAATAAGGAGAAATTATTATTTTCTATATTGATGAGCTTCAGGTTGAACATGGAAGAGGTGAATGTTTCTAGGAGTTTTATGTGTCTTCAGTGGTACATACAGTAAACAGTAGTCTGCAAGTCCATGTTTCCAGAGAGAGAACATCTGGAGAATCTGAATGCAATTAACCAAGCTGCATGGCACTGCCTACAAGCCTCCACCACTGAAGAAGGGTTGCCTGCATTCTGCTGAGGATTCTTACAGGCCCATGAATGAGGCTGTACCAATACTGATTGACTTTTCTGCTGTATGGCTCAATTCAAACCAAGCTCTAAGAAAAAGATGCCTTCCATGCATGTTTCAAAGGTGAGCATCCTGAAAGCAGTTAGAAGTCATTAAGTCTGTCACATCGCTAATCCACAGTATTGATCTGTGGAGGTAACAGATAACCCATGATGACTGAGTAGTTTAGAAACATGGGTAGTCCCACCTCTGTGACCTACTTTCTTTGTTTCACATCTATCAAGCAATCATAAAAACACTATTGATTTATCTCAGAAAGTTACTGTGAGATTAAAATAAGGTTTTCAAAATATTTAAAAATACTGTAATATTAAAAATTATTATTATATCTTTTAATACTAAGAGATAAAAATATGATTGGTCAATGGCCAACCTCAAAGCTTTTAAAAACGTGCTATGTGTAGCTGGACAGTGCTCATGGCTGCTACTGCCACGGCTGGCTATCTTCAGAAAGCAAGGCCCTTGGAAAAGCCTAGTCCCCTTGATATTTAAGGGACACGTTACATCAGAAAAATACAGACATTCATATCATGACCTTATATGTGTGAACAATTTGAAATAAACTGGAATATCATTCGTGCCTGTGCTAGAAAAGACTTAAATGAAGGGAGGGATCCTTTGAAATTAGTTTTGGGGATTGTGTACGTAAATGCACACTCTGCTTGGAGATGTTTTCTACTATAATGAAAAAAAAAGGGTAATATGGATTCATGACAAGGAGAAGAAAAGCATTTATGAAGGGCTATATTCTGGGGAGGGGGGGAAGAGAACCTTCAAATAAAGCATGAGTATGAAGAGTTGTGTACACATGTACAAGGAATTTAAGTTCAGTTTTCTGTGTTAGGTTTGAAAGAAAGTAAATTCAAACCAGTAACTGTGGTGAACCATACCCTTCAAGGAAAAAAGAAGTGACCATTGTTTCTAGAGAAGCACAGCGCTCTTTTGCCTAAGATGCCTCAACTTAGGATGAGCTACACTGATCATGTGCAGAAAGGAGCCAGGAGGCAAAAGCAGAGTCTTTTAAAAAAGCACACCTCCCAGATTTTCGTGACAGTTTAAAATGCAAAAATAATGCTTCTAGGAATACACCTGGGATCTATGACTGTGTGTGTGTGTGTGTGTGTGTGTGTGTGTGTGTGTGAGAGAGAGAGAGAGAGAGACAGAGAGGGAGAGAGAGAGAGAGACAGAGAGGGAGAGAGAAAGAGAGACAGAGAAAACCTGTTCATCTCTCTCTTCATCCCCTTTTATCTCCCTCCACCTCCATTTTTCCTTCTAAGGTGTGAGACCTGTCATAGTTGGCCTTCTAATCTTACAAAACAACATCTAAAAAGGAAAAAAAAAAAAAAGTTGTCTGTTTAAAGGCAATGTGCATTTCCCCAGGACCCCACGGGGCTGAATATTCCTTCTATCTCTGGCTCTCTCTTACCTTGAAATAGACAGTTAAAAACTGACCCTATCTTCTCTTCTGTGAGCTAGCTAGGAGGTCACATTTGTTTTCGTTTTAGTTGTGGGAGGGGTTATTTTTTCTTTCTTCTGTTGTTTTTCAGAGAACTTGACAGCGGGCTACTGGTGGTGGTTTCAGGTGGGGAGGATGGTGTAGGGAGGGGAAGGTGAGGGGGACAGGGGAATGCCAGTCCCTGCAGGCTGCTCAGTACACTCTGTTCTCAAGGCTGTTTGCTATGCGGGCCGCAGGCTTTGGGCCTTTGAAGGGTTGAATACCATCTTTTGATTTACCATGGCTGATGGTGGGGAGGACTGGAAACTCAAGAACACCCACAAAGATCTAGCAAAAGAGAAAAACAAAACCCCAAATAACCAAACACACACATACACAAACCAAAGAAAAACCAAGAGACACACTGACAACAGAAATCAAATGTGCTTGGAAAAGAAAAAGGGCATAGTGTTGTAAAAGCTGCAACTTGGAAAAAAAAAAAAAAAAAGAGAGAGAGAGACACAACTAAACAAGCCACTGCTCAAAACAGTCTTCTGTGCCCCAGAGATTTTTAGGATTGTCGTATAGGCATTTTTCAAGAGTGACCCGTTGACCTGACAGCAGGTAAGACTGGTATTGATTTCCCACCTTCCCACCGGCCACCTACGGTTGTGTATCATCCTACATCTGATACATTTGTCCATCATGTCTTCTCCATGCCTCTGACAAGCCATTCCACTGACATCTTTATGAAGGAGTTGTGTATCTAAACATATTCTACACAGCCAAACAAATCAGAGGCTTAGAAAGTTTGAGCTCAGCTGTATCACTCATCCTGTCAACACAGGGCACTGACTTTCTACTGAGTAAAATCAGCAAAAATAGAGATTGCTTTTTTTTCCTTCCAAAAACCAAGAGGTCCTCACTCTCCATAGAAGATTGATTAGAATCCAGTCAAGAAGGTCAGCAGCCTGAGAGGATGTGAGGCCATAAAAGAGGGATTTCCAAAGTATCATTATAGGTAGTTACAGTAGAAGAACAGGTCCTCTCTCAATAAAGCTACAAATTTGAAACTGTCATAATTTTTCAACACTAAGGAAAAACGGGTATGTATTATATAAGAACAGAGTAACTGGTAACAGTGTGACTTAATAATTTTTATAAAAAGGGCTGTCTAGTGAGGGTAGGAATGTCAGGAAGGAAGCAGGGATACATATGAGGAGCCACACCATCCTTCCACGTGTCAGAGACTCTAAACGTATAGAATTTTTCCCCGACGGGACAACAGAAGTTATGTGACTTCTGCTCCCCACTAGGAGAAAGTAAATATAAGGAGACACTAGTGTCATCAAGGCCACCAGAATTTCCCATGTGAACAGTCCTTGTGGAGCTTCACACAATGCATTTCTCAGCCCACTCACATGGCTTCATCCTCTCAAACACCACCCTCCCATTTTGCTTCCATCTCACGCCCTGTCCCAGTCCTCTGCTTTGACTGTTTTGAGTGGTGACCAAGGCGTTGGACTTAATGGGAATGCGACTGATCAAAAGATGGACCAAAGTAGCGTGTTTTACACAAAGCTCAACGACTCAAAAAACCGAGAAAGGAAACTTAGAAAGCAAATCTTCTAGTAAAGAAACCACCACTGTCAGAAACCAGAAACCGACATCAAAACCTCATGCAGAAACAAGGAGAAGGTGTTTGTTGCTGTTGGGATTTATCCTTGGCCTATTGAACAAGAGGTGAGCGGCTAAATTTCAAGAAACAAACAAAGAGTTCAGTCAAACCAATGAAAATCAGAAAAGAAAGGGAAGACAAGCCCAAACAGAGTGGCAGAGGGGACTTCATACGATACCTAGGTTAACCATGAGCTTGACGCGCCCCCCGTCCAGCTCCAAACGCAGGGTGTCAGCAGAGTCCCTGGAGGTAGTAGCCACCAGCAGCCCGTAAGCTCGCTGGGACATGAAGCGGAAGGACACGTCCTCTGCCTCGGTGTGCATGACCACGGGCATGACGATCTTCATGTACATGCTGCCGTCGTAGCTCAGGATGGACGCCTCTGCAGAGAAGAGAGGGGGGGATCGTCAGGATGAAGGGTGCCAGGGTCTGCCTGTGCTTCCAGGGTAAGCAGAGTAGAAGGAGAGGGCACCAACTTAGGAGACAGGTGGCCTGTGCTTGCTAGACCTCCACTGCCCCTTCTAAGCTGTATGCAGACCCCTTAAACTCTGAGGTTCTATGTCCTCATTTGTAAAAGGCATCTGATGGCACTGGTCCCTGCCCCACCGCGCTCACTGACTTGTCAGTGGTACCACTTGACATAATGGATGTGAAGGCATCTTGCAAAAGT
>NW_026711836.1:0-33994 GCF_026419965.1 Kogia breviceps
TCGCTCCCCTTCTGGCCTTCCAGTATTCCCAATATTGTTCTTTTCCACTTGAGAACTTATATCCTTCACAGCCCTGCTCAGTGCCTTGTACCTTCCTTCTCTGAGCAGGAAGAGTAACCTTAACTCTTTTTTTTAAATCAGTCAATCATTAAACTAATATTATTTGGAGTTTTAAAGGAGGCAATACTTTGCAACTTCTGTTGAAGGTACGTTTTTCTATAAAGATTTATTTGGATTATTTTTCTGTCAAGTACCCAAGAACACAAGAATTTGGGCTTCTTGAAGACAAACGCTTGGCCTGAACATTTTCAGACCACCTACATAGTATGAATTTGGGAGGGGAAACTGCATGAGATTTTTTTTTTTTTTTTCTTTCTACTGAGGAACAAAACTGAAGGTTTTTCTTGAGCTTTTTCTTGTTTTCCTTTTTTTTCTTCTAAGGATATGTCGTATATGGGTGTGGAGGTCCATGGGATTTTTGCTTCACCCATAAACTGAGAGATTAGGCCATTGCGATCCCAGTTCTAAGAAGATTGTTTTTTAATAGACTCCTTTATATCTTATGTCCCATGGGCTGCAAAGCTATGAAAATCAAAGTTACAGTATCTTGTAACTGAAAAATGCCCACAGAGCAAATGCAGCTTCACTGCTCTACTTATATCTCTGGATTCTAACTTTCATTTAGTATTTGACCTCTGAGGATTGCTCGTTTTCTTGCTAGTTAAAGGATGTATTTTAAAATAGAGTTTAGAATACATCCAACATTTTTCGTTGTTTTAATCAGGAGAGACATTCTATATATCCAGCCTCCTAAACTACTAGTGATGGAAGTCTGTTCTCCTACTATTGGAATACTACTTTATTTTTTATTATAAATACTACTAACTCATTGTGCATATCTTTAAATAGATTTATAAGAATAATTCAATAAGTGAAATGATTGGCTAAATAGCATGCATATAATTAAGACCCTTGATTTTGTACTGATAAATTGACCATAAATAAGTTTTACTAATTATACAGAGCCAGCAAAACGAGATAGGAAACTAGATATAATTATTATTTCATCCTTTTACTTTTGAAACATGGAAAACTAATATGTTAATATCAGAAATCTAATTTTGGGGAGTTCCCAGGTGACCTATAGGTTAGGATTCCAGGCTTTCACTGCCGTGGCCAGGGTTCAATCCCTGGTCAGGGAACTGAGATCCTACAAGCAGCTGCACAGCTTGGACAAAAAAATTTTAAAAAGAAAGAAGAATCTAATTTTAACTAATCTAATAAGTAAAAAAAAATTTTAAGGGGTGAGAAAGTTCTGGTTGCATAACCAAGCTATAGAAAGATAGTGTATGGGCTGGATACACTGGTGGTCCCTAAATAGATATGTCCGTGGCTTAATCCTCAGAACCTCTGAAAGTTATTTTATCTGGAAAAAAAATGGGTGTTTACAGATGTGATTATGTTTAGGATCTTGAGAGGAGTTTATCCTGGATTTTCTAGGTGGGCCCTAAACCCTAAATGCAATCACATGTAACCTTATAAAAGATAGAGAGATTAGACCAAGAAACACCGAGAGACACAGTCATACAGAAGAGAAGGAGGTAATGTGACCACAGAGGCAGAGACTGAAATGATGTGGTCACTGGTCAAGGAATGCCAACAGCCATCAGAAGCTAGAAGAAGCAAGGAATGAATTTTCCTGTAGAGCCTCCAGAGAGTGTGGTTCTGGTGACACCTTGCTTTTGAACTTCTGGGTTCCAGACTGTGAGAGAATAAGTTTCTCTCGTTTTAGGCCACCCAGTTTGTGGCAGCTCTAGGAAACTAATACTGGTAGGTTTTAAGAAAAATCCATCTTTCCCTCTATCTTTTGTCTTTTTTCTATAACCAATAGATAGGTTCTGCTCAATGTCTGACCTCTGTTGTAGATGATAAGGATGACAAAGATGGCTCATTTTATGCACTGCCACAGTTTTACTTCATTGAGGGCAGTAACAAATCAACTGGCCCAGACTCTCAGTGTGCTTCATTGAGTGTCCCCAGAACTCTCCTAAACAAATAGGCAAACCTGAGTTATTTTCTGTAGCTGTTTCCCATGTCATGTTAAATTTTTAGTCTTAGTGAAGAGAGTTATGTCAAATTTTGGAGATCCAATTGTTTCAAACAATGTTCCTGTGATTATCAATTGATGTTGTCCAAATAGTTTATTCTCAGAGGGAGATTATGATGTGGCTCTTCCAGCCTCTACCAAACTTACATGGAGTTATTGTGCACTGCTGAATATGAAAAAAATAACTGTGAAGAACTGTAAGAAAGATAGACTACATGTAAATCATTTCTGGAATTTCAATTAAATAAAATCCCAAGAGATCTAGGTATAGTACACAAACATGTAGGTGAGGATGAGACCTCGGTCAACCTTTACTATTAATTATATTAAGTGTCATGCCTGGCATTCCCTAATCATGATGTGGACAGAATGTACATTAGCGAGGTATAGTGATTTCAATATATGTACCCTATTATACTTAGAAGCAGAAACAAAGAAAAATATGTAAAGCATAAGGATGGGATGGATCGCACTGTAAACTGTCAGCTAAAATTTTGTCTCAGACTTTGCTGTCTAGCAGCAAATTTTACATTCCAGAGGTGAGCTAGTCAAAAATGGATAAACTTCATGTTTCACATAAACTACAGTGATGATTTCACAGATTTAGAAAAAAGTCATATAACATTCTGAGATACACTTAGCAGATGAGAGAAATGATATACTAATCGCATCAATTGTTGTGTGTGAAGCAGCATAAAACATTAGCTTGGAATTTTATGTGCCAAAAGTATGAAATTAAATATAATAATGAATAAATCTGAGAGGCATTCCATCTCCAAAGCAATCCCCACATTTTTCAACAAGAGAAATGATAGATCATCACGTGACTTCTTTAGGAAGGTGTAACAAAATTCTTGAATTCTCAGATCTGATAGATCAGCCAATTATGAAAAGAAAAAAGAATCCATGCAAAGCCAGTATGTTATAAAAGGAAATGATTTTTCATGATAAAAAATTAACTCAGCTACATTTAACAAATGTATATTTCCAGAAATATGACCACAAGAGAAAAGCAAGTTAATTATCTGGGGGAGAGGCTAGAATGATGAAAATTGTGTTCTTAACTTGATTTTAGATATGTTTAAAAATAAGTATATAATGGTGAGGCATTTAGAATCCTACAAAAAGTGGGTACTTATATTTTTTGACCCATGTGTCTAGAACAGTATCTAGATCTTACATTTTTGTTCAGTGGAATTTACTGCTAAATTTCATAGGGACTCATAGAAGGTCAAAAGATTTGGTTTGCCTGCATCTTTCTGCCACAGCCTGTGATGGATTGGGTGGCTCTGCTTATATGATGTCAGACAGTCAGATTTAAGCTAAGGATATTCACTCCATCTGTTGAGTATTTTCAAGCATCAAAATTGTGGGGTTTCAGTAAACCAAACATTCACTTAGTGAAATGACTCACTTTTCACCTGGCTCTGTTCTTTGGAATTGTATAAATGAAGGGTTGGCAGACAGTGACTTATAGGTGAACTATAGCCCACAGGTCAAATCTGGCTTGACTCTTACTTTTTTAAATAAAGTCTTATTGGAACACAGCCATGCCCATTCATTTAGGCATTATCGGTGGCTGCTTTCTTGCTATAACAGCAGAACTAGGTCCATTCACCAGAAACCAAATGACCCACAAAGCTGAAAATATTTACTGTATGGCTCTTTACAGAAAACTTTTACAATCCCATGTTCTATCTAGAGTAAATTGCAAAACTTTTGTTCAGGTCTCTTAAGAAATAAAGCAAAGTAATGCTGAATGTTACATCCTATGTTAAAATTTGAAATTCCTCTGGCCACTGAAACACAGGTAAATAATGGCATTCAAAGCAGTCATAAAAGACAATTCAGGGATTGGTGTGTTGGTAATGAAGAAAAGTAAACTCTTATTCAGGAAAACAAATTAAATGCTATTCGACACTCAGAGAATCAGAAGTTATTGCAGATCAGGTGTAGTTTTATCTGACCTCTTAGCTTAGAGATAAAAAATGACAGAACTTAGTTTCTTCTGCTCATTCTTGGCCTGATCCTGATTAAGCAGTGGTTGTGAATGCTTTGTTTTCTTGAGTCACAGGTAAGAAGGAGGCTGTTGGTCCTACTCTTTCAGTTGGAAGACTACGCTCACTCTGTGTATCCCTCAGAGTAGATGATTGGTATGGGAGTTATGGGAATCCTCAGTGATCCATGTTATTTTAGTCAATCCAATAACCAAATCAATGTGATTGTATAGCAATCTAATCAATCATTCATTGATCTGCAGTTATAGTAAAAAAAAAAAAAAACAACAGAAACATATTGACTAGAATATTACTGATTTGTTTTGATTATGTCCACAGAGGAGTTATAATCTCTTTAGCAGTTGTTTAAACATAACTCACAGAATTACCTGCCTGTAGTCATAATGCAAACATGATAAAAGTGTTCTACAATCTCAACTTTCAAAATATACCAAGGAGGACAATACAGGCAACGGTTTTTTCAAAAGATATATTGAAAAATATCATTTTAGGTGAAAATAGTGGAGTAAAAATTGCACTTAAATTATGATTATAGCTGTATATATCTACCCTCAGGCCACATTTTGACATTTTTAAATACTATATGGAATGACAGACAAAACTTTGTCATAGTAGAAAGCAAAGAGTTTAGAGTTAAGACCAGATTTGCAAAAGCAGACAAAAAAACTTGGCTTAAAATCTCTGACCCATCCCGGTGAAGTAACATTTGACAGTGTCAGAGATGTGGTGCTGGCTCAGATCCTTCGAAGGGCTCATCCTCCCTTTCAACCCCCAAGGAAGGAAGGTTGATAGGTGTCAACTGTCAGTCCTCTCGAGGAATTGTCCTTAGCTAAAGAGAGTCACCTCCCCCAAAATCACACCTTCTTCCCAGGACAGCCCCCATCCACTGACTGGTCAATACATTGTATAAAGGACTGGACCCTTTGTCACAACTTGTGACAACTCTGAAGGGCTATTCTGGCTTCAGAGTTCCATGTAGGGTTGGCTGAAGCCTTATTGTGACTGCTCAACAACCTAAATTATCCCTCTGTTCAATCTTCTTCCTTCTCTTCCCCATAACATTGACCCCAAGAGCAGTCTTGAATTAGCATCCACCATGCTAATCTCCATCTCAGTCCTGTTTCCTGTAAGAGTTAGTGATTGGAGTAGTCTAAGAAAGTGCATATTCAGATAAAATTTTGGAGACAGAGCACCCAAATCCTGCTGGCAATGAAAAACCCATCACAGTGGTAGGTAGAGAATCGATAGCCTCTGGTTCAAATTAGCTGGCTAACATGACCTAGAGACACAGTGACTGTTACCAAGTTATCATGTGACTATTATGTGCTTGGTTCTGTTGCACCTACCAAATCATGAAATCAAAGAGGATCGTTAGAAATCCATTGTAAGATGGAAGTTGTGCATTTGGTACTAAGCATGAGCAGTGCCAGAAACCATAAGTTTGTCACACAAGCAAGGTTACCCAGACTCCATGTAGTACACAACTGTTGAATCAGCTCTCTTCCTCAGCTCTCTTCTATGCCCACGTGGTGGCTTCCTTATGACCAAATGATGGAGGCAGAAAACAAAGCTATGTCATTTCTCTGGTCTGGGTGCTTATTAAAAGTGACTGCAAGCTGAATATGTATTGCAGCTGGTAATCCACTTTAGTTAACTAGAAATAACCTGAGTCAGGACGGATGTCCTTCAGCGTCCATGGGGATTGCTTCCAGGACCCACTGCCAATACTAAAATCCATGAATACTCAATTCCCATAGTAGGCCCTCCATATCTGAAGTTCTCCATTCACAGATACTAAATGCCAGAGGGCCAACAGTATGTAGATTCAGGAGCAGTGGCAAATTGCTTGGAGAGTGCTCAGAAGCTGAACAGAGAAAAAGAAATGGGTTGGCAAGTTCATCAAAAGTTGAAAAGAGGGCTTCCCTGGTGGCGCAGTGGTTGAGAATCCGCCTGCCGATGCAGGGGACACGGGTTCGTGCCCCGGTCCGGGAAGATCCCACATGCCGCGGAGCGGCTGGGCCTGTGAGCCATGGCCGCGGAGCCTGTGCATCCGGAGCCTGTGCTCCGCAACGGGAGAGGCCACAACAGTGAGGCCCGCATACCACAAAAAAAAAAAAAAAAAAAAAAGTTGAAAAGAGAAAAATCGGAAAATTGGTGAGGACATCTGGAATAGCAGCATGGGATGTGCCTATAGGAATGGACACAAAGTGTAAAAATCTTTGTATTTCATGTTAATGCCCACTGGTGCATATCCACCATGGAAGGGGTACTGTATAGTCAAGTAGAGCATGCCTTGGCTAGCTGACATCAGCCAGTCTTTGTTAGTCCCATTTCCCCCAATTCTGGCACAATGAATAAATGAATAGAAGAGTTATGGTGGTATGGGTGGGCCCAACAGCATGGATTTCTACTTTCCAGTCTGGTATAGCTACTACAGCTTATGGATTTCAGCCCGTCAGCAACAAAGTTTAAATCTAAATCCCTGATAGAGTCACATCGCTCAAGGAAACCAATCATTTCCTTTGTAGCATGTTTATTACACTAGAATCCTTCAACCTGGAAGAGATAGTGATTTATTTTGATGGAAATTGATACGTGTTTTAGGTATAGGTTTTTCCTTCCTGCTTGAAGGGCCCCATCCAGGACCATTGTCTAGGAACTTGTAAGTATTTGTTACGTTTACACGGCATCCCAAAGAGTATTATGTTCAAGGGACTCACTCTATAGCAAAGGAGGTGCAGCAATGTGCACATCACCATGGAATCCTGTGGTCCTGTCACATACCATACAATCCATGACTGCCCAATCCAAAACAGCAATGGGATGACCTATCAGTGGTGCAGCTGAAGCCCCAATTCAAAGAAAATATCCTCTGAAGACAAGGCATACTCATAGCAGCACTTGCACAATGGTCATTGTATTATTCTGCACCCACAATAGGTAGAGCAGATGGTTTGGTGAACCCTGAAAGCTCATTCCACGTGAATTGGAGGATTGCTTCCTTTCACGCCTGTGACTCTGGGTTCTCTAGGCTTAAGAGTCATGGTTTCCCTGGTGGTTAATGATGATGTTGAATACCTTTTTTCATATATCTGTTGGCCATCTATATGTCCCCTTTGGAAAAATGTCCATTCAAGTCCCCTGCCCATTTTTTAATCAGATTTTTAATTTTTTTGATGTTGAGTTGTATTCATTCTTTGTATATTTTGGATATTAACCCCTTATAAGATATGTCATTTGCAAATATCTTCTCCCATTCAGTAGACTGCTTTTTCATTTTGTTGATGGTTTCTTTCACTGTGCAAAAAGCTTTTTAGTTTAATGTGGTCCCAGTTGTTTATTTCTGCTTTTGTTTCCCTTGCCTGAGGATAGGGATCCAAAGAAAAAATTTTTGCTAACACTGTTGTCAAAGACCATACTGCCTATGTTTCCTTCTAACAGTTTTATGATTTCAGATCTTACCTTTGAGTCTTTCATCCACTTTGAATTAATTTCTGTGTATGGTGTGAGAAAGTAGTCCAGCTTGATTCTTTTGCATGTAGCTGTCCAGTTTTCTTGGCACTAATTCTTAAAAAGGCTGTCTTTTTCCTATTGTATATTCTTACCTCCTTTGTTGTAGATTAATTACCCGTAAAAGTGTGGGTTTGTTTCTGGGCTCTCTATTCTGTTCCATTGATCTATGTGATTTACTGTTTTTGTGCCAATACAGTACTGTTTTAATTACTGTAGTGAGGTGTGAAATCAAGACTGTGTTACTTCCAACTTTGTTCTTCTTTCTCAAAATTTTTTTTTTTTTTTGGCAATTCAGGATCTTTTGTGTTTTCTTACAAATTTTAGAACTGTTTTTTCTAGTTCTGTGAAAAATGCCATTGATATTTTAATTAGGATTACACTGAATCTGTAGATTGCTTTGGGTAGTATGGTCATTTAAATAATAATAAAGCTTCCACTCCATGAATGCAGTATATCTTTCTATTTGTTTGGATCATGTTCAATTTCCTTCATCAGTGTCTTATAGTTTTCTTAGTACAGGTCTTTTACCTCCTTAGTTTGATTTATTCCTAGGTATTTTATTCTTTTTGTGCAATTGTAAATGAGATTGTTTTCTTTATTTCTCTTTCTGATAGTTATTAGTGTATAGAAATGCAACAGATTTCTGTATATTAATATTGTATCATGCAACTTTACTGAATTTATTTATTCTAATAATTTTTTGGTGGCATCTTTAGAATTTTCTTTATGGAATATTATGTCATCTGCAAACAGTGACAGTTTGAATTCTCCTTTTCCAATTTGGATTTCTTTTATTTATTTTTCTTTTCTGATTGCCGTGCCTAGGAATTTCAATACTATGTTGACTAACAGTGGTAGGAGTGGGCATCCTTGTCTTGCTCCCCTGATCTTAGAGACAATACTTTCAGCTTTTCATGTTAAGTATAATGGTGGTTCTAGGTTTCTCATATATGGCCTTTATTATGTTGAGGTTCATTCTATCTACCCACTTTGTTGAGTCTTTATCATAAATGAATGTTGAATCTTGTCAAAAGCTTTTTCTGCATCTATTGAAATAGTATGATTCTTATTCTTCAGTTTGTTAATATGGTATATCACATGGATTGATTTGCAAATATTGATCTACCTTTGCATCCCTGGGGTAAATCCCACTTGGTAAAGTCTGATGTGGGCTCAGACCCCTTGGCGAGAACCTCTGCAATTGTGATTATCCTCTCATGTGTGGGTTGCCAACAGCGGGATATGGGTGTTGACTATAACATGCCTTCGCCCCATCACGCATCTCATTGTGATTGCTTCTTTATATCCTTAGTGATGGAAAATCTTTTCTGCCGGTTTGCAGGTCATTTGCATAGATAGATACTCTGTAAGTAGTTGTAATCTTAGTGTCCTTGTGAGAGGAGGTGAGCTCAGGGTCTTCCTACTCTACCATCTTGGTTACAACCCCTGTGAGAATTTTAACTGGCGTGGACCTCATGTGATTCAACAGTGACCCTGACATGGCTGCTAAAAACAAACAAAACCTGCTGTGCAAATAGACACATAATATTTTCTATTTATTTCCCATCCAGATTGCTGTGTTCAGATTAGGCTATCACATTGAAAAAAGGCCTTTTTAAGATCAGGATAGAGAAACAAGGATCCTGAACTCTCTGGAAACAACTCCGCTGAGACACCATGTGGATAATTTCTGTGGCAAAGCCCCTGAAGAAAAAACAATTCACTATAGTAAAGAACTGAAATTGTATTTTTGGTCCTTAGCATTATTTTCTAATCAGCCATATGAGCTCTCTGGTGCTATGTAATTTCACAGCCTGTCTGACATAGTCTGTCTTACAAATACCAAATTTTGTAAAAAGTGAGGTCAGAACAATCAGCTAAACTACAAATAAATATGTGGGCCAGATTATTGGTCAGCCTCCATTTAAAACGCATAGAAACACTGAACGGTTGGATTATTTTGCCTATGTTGTTCTGTGTTTATTACTTATGGTCTGACCTCTTGCCCAACTATGACCATTACATTGGCTTCCAACTCTATTCAGCTTAAATAGAGTTGTGATTGCTGAGTGTTGTGATTGCTTTTCTTGAACTTTTAATAATTATCCTTTGATTTGGGGACATGGAGGCTAAGGGAACTGGATAAGAAACATGTATAGCTGGGAATGCAATGGGATAAGAAAATAAATAGACAAAGTGTGTCTCTGATCTGCAACTAAACTGTTTGAATCTTGTGGAAGGGACAGTTATTGATATCAGTATTCATTCTCCAGTTACTCAACTTATAATTAAGACACTGGCTCCCTCTCTGATGCACCTAGATTGTATTAGCAATTAGAGACTATATTCCCGAGGCTCCCTTGCTATCAGTTTCCAGTATATGTGCAAAAGTTCATTTCTGGGTCACATCCTTAGAGGAAGCTGCTTGCCCTCCACTTCCTCTTTCCTTTTTCTGATCTCCAGGAAATAAATAAACCCAGAGAGCAATACTATGTCTCAAGGATGAGAGTCATTCCTTAGACTTCCAGCTTCCCTCAGTCACTGTATTTTTGGAAATCTCTTTGTTATAGCTGCTTAGTTTAAACCATATAAATGAATGAATCATATTAATAAATATATGAAGAGAAAACTAGGAAGTACTGTTAATAGAAGTGTGGGTTGCTGCTATCTGCCCTGGGAATCAAGAGTAAATAAGAGTATTTTTCAGGAGCATGGTGAGAGGTGCAAAATATAAATAGAGGCGAGAATCCAAAGGAAAATCTAATGAAGCAGGAAAGCTTAGAACAAGGAATGGTAACAGTAGAAATATGCAAAATTGACTCCATTATTTAAATACACAGGCAGTGCTTCTGGCAATTTTATATGAACTTCTAATTGGAACAACATGGACACCTGCACTTTAATATAAATGTTTACACTTAGATTTCCAGTCCAGATTCCTTAATTTTTTTCCCAGTGTTCAACTCTGAGCTGTGACATAGAGTCATGAAAAGGAGGGACTCATAGTACGTTATTTGAGAGTATGTGCTCTAGAACCACATAAGGTTTAAATGAATAAAAAGGCCTAAAAGGCTTAGGACATTCCCTGGCACATAAGAAACATGAATTTAAACAGTATATTTTTACTAATGTACTATTATTAATAATAATACTGTAACTGATGCCTGTTTTCTTCAATGGCCAAGTCTATTGATATTAAAACATCTGATTGTGGAAACATTGTTATCTCTATCTTTTATTGTAGGACTCCACCACAGGAGAGAGAAATACACAACAAGAAATAGAAACAGTAAGAAACTTGTATCTACTTTCCTATCTCATAGTGATTACTGACCCAAAGACATATTTTAGCGTGGAAACTTGAAAGTCGATTCTCCGGAGTCCTTCATCCATGCAGAGTACTGTGAGCTTTCTCTATTTTCAAGTTACAGTTTAATATGGGTCAAGATACTGGTGTTTAATGATAAATGGTAGTGAGAATGGCCTCTCCAAATGACAATAAATTAATGACAAAGACCACAGGTCTGCCTGAGTTGCTTACTAAGCTTTGAATCTAGCAAATAGCTTCCTGCATGTATATTAGAATTATTATAGATAGATTTTCCAGTACAAAGAGACCTCATGTTTATAAGTATTCATATGGACTGGACTGTTTTAAATTTTAGGAACTTTAATTGAGATAGGTAGAGCTCCCGAAGAAAATAATGAATCACTGGAGCTGTACTTTAACACCTGTTCAACATCTAATTAGTTGAATTATAGTCACTTTGTAAGAGAGTTAATCAATTCTCTAGCTTTAGCTGCCCCAATGCTTATGAAATTTGCTGGTGTTATCATTACATTGAAGGAGACACTCTCACTCTGCATCTTAATAGGAGTATTTATTATAAGACCTTAGTGGTACAACAGAAACAAGCATTAAGATATGTATTTTTTTTCCTGCAAAATGAGGACTTTACCAGGACAAGATTATGCCTTATCTGCACAATAGAATGAAATAACATATCAATCAAATGTAACTTTCTGGAGGGCTGCTTGGTAGACACTGTGCCTAGCGTCATATCTGGCATAGACTAGGACTTAACTAAACACTTTCTAACATTCTTCACATAAGTGGTAATACAATTATCTATTCGACAAAATACCTAAATTCAGTGGGTTGGTAACTACATAATATAATATAAAGGCCCTCAGAAAAATGTTTCCTTCACATCCCAAAATATTTTTTTCGTTAAAATTTTCACATTAACTTATCACTAAAATATCCGGTGACAAAAAGGCAAGAGAGTGCAGTTTTTAATTTAAGTATATATATGGCAACTACATATCCGGCCTGAGACTGACTTTAAATATATTAGCTCATTTAATCCTTGCAATATGACACAGTAATGTTATTATCATCAGTCATTAATAGTTAATTTTGAATGCATTTGAAAGGTTAGTGAATTTTTCAATCTCGTAGGGTTGTGAGGATGCTGGGAATTCAGTGCTAGGATACTAATTTGGAAAACTGGATATATCTAGATGTTAAGAATTTAATTAATTCATGATTTCTATTGTACCTATTATGACTTAGAAATTTCAAAATATACAGTGCTCTCCTAAATTTGACACTATTGCTTTCAAGACTTATGGGGACAGTATATACAAGACATAAAATACAATTCACTATAGTATGTAATATATTCAAGAGGCAATGAGATAAAAATGCTGTCAGGTAAAATGTGTTAAATTTATATAAATGTCTCCAACTTTATTGACTCTCTACATTAAAGTATTATTTCCCTTAATCAGTTCATATTCTACACTCTACATGAGCATCATTAAAGAACTGTGAGGGAATTTTGGATTAGGCCATAATTCTTGAAACCCCATGCTAGAATTTCTGCCATTGGGTATTTGAAAATTATAATACCATTGTTTATTTGTGTGACTTAATATCTGTTCTCTATGCTTTATTGTCTATCATCCCTCAAATGTCATGTACCAGAGACCTGCCAAAGTCTAACATGGTCTTTACTGAATTTTAATTGGACTTTTGCACATTATTTTGAGATTACTAAAATTTTCAAATATGCAATAAGAATTTTAGTTCTTTAGCAGCAACATTATAGTGCCAATAATTCTTCATATACCAAATAGTAGTGAACTAAGAAACTTGTGCTGTATTGGTATCTAGTATTTAAGTCATTAAGTAGGACAAACCTGAAGCCTATACTTGGATATAAGGACACTTCTTGTCATACACCTTCCCTGCTGCCTACTTTCCCAATAGACTCAACTGAAAAGCAAACATTATCCCCCTTATTCTACAGGTACAGCTTTTTGAGACTTGTCTATTATTATCACTCATTCCTCCCTCTACCTCAAACCCCGCAGTTCATTAATACTCTCTACTCTATATCCATTCTGAAAGTGCAAAGTCAGTAAATGAAAGAGCAGGCAATTAGGGAAGAATCGATAGGGTTGGTTTATGTTATTATGTGTGCTAAAGAATAAAGGCAGCAGTAGAGATTGAAAAGTTTTCATAAGCAATGTCCATTGGAGATGTAGTTTTTAATACCACTTAGTGCTTCCAGACGAATGTAGCCCACTTTAACCTAGGACAGCCACAGGAGACAAATGTTTGCTAGGCGCAAGAACTTGGGCTGGAACCATTGTACATCCACTAGACCCGCTGATGTTAATTCAGTTAGAGAAAGCAAGAAAATCCAAATCATCAGTTAAGTATAGCCAAGAGAAAACTATACATTGTGACTGAAAATGAGTCAAGGATAATTTAATATAATAAAATTATTGTGGGACCTATGGAAAGAAAATATTGCAGGACAAGGGAAATATCCTTCTGACAGCTTGGAGGGATAGCAGAACCTGAGCTTTATTTATTTTAGGTATGAGCAAAACAAGGTATAGAAATCTCCTGCCATCTTCAAATGAATACTTTTATGAAACAAAAGAAGAACATCAATAAAGGAGAAAAGAAATATGGGTGAGAAAAAGAGATTCCCATGAAATACAAAAACATGCAGGCATACAATTAAAACGCACATTGGAGAGATAAAGTAGAATTAACCTTGTGGAACATGTAACTAGTGATTTATCTGATACACTAGAGAAGCTATCCTACAACTGAAAAATATAAAGATAAAAATGGTGTTTCAACAAATATTAGATATGAAGTAGACATGTATCTTTAATGATAACTAATGTTTAGTGAGGGATTCTTCTTTGTACTTCACATGTATTAAGTATGTTATTCCTATAAGCTATAAAATCTTTTAAAAGGTTTAGCCCATTTCACAGATAAGGTAGCATCAGAGAGTAAGAAAGTATTAAAGGCAAGAAAAGGGGCTTCCCTGGTGGTGCAGTGGTTGAGAGCCTGCCTGCCGATGCAGGGGACGCGGGTTCATGCCCCGGTCGGGGAAGATCCCACATGCTGCGGGGCGGCTAGGCCCGTGAGCCATGGCCACTGAGCCTGCGCGTCTGGAGCCTGTGTTCTGCAACGGGAGAGGCCACAGCAGTGAGAGGCCCATGTACCGCAAAAAAAAAAAAAAAAAAAAAAAAAAAAAAAAAAAAAAAGTGATTAAAAAACAAGAAAAGGATGGGAAAAAAAAAAAAAGAAAAGAAAAGAATGGGAGCATGTCAAAGTCAACCTGGAAGAGTTCCCAGTGGCCAAATCTGGACAATTTGAGCAACAAGAAAATGTTGAATTATAACCTAAAGTATAAAATAAATATACATGAGTCCTTGTGATATGACTAAATGATTGAATAGATATATTAATGTAGGAGAAGAGACAAATATTGCTTATAAAAATATTCCAAATTAATTTATGTAGATTCTTATCCCCAACCCCAAGTGAAGATTAATTCCCCTTTTTCCCTTCTGTCCCCATGTGGGGACTGCACTTAGTGACTTACTTCCAAAGACTAGCATATAGAACGGGAAAACTTTAACTTTACAGTGAAGAAACCTTGGCCATATCACCATGGATAACATCATCAGTGTTAAGTTATGTCAATGGTATGTACCCCTAAAACAATATGATGAAAAAAACACTTCTGTGTTATTCTTCCTCCGAACCCATAACCACAATTTGCCGTGAGGAAAACATCACACAAAATCCAGATTGAGGGACATTCTATAAAACACTTGACCAGTACTCTTCAAAATTATCAAGAGAATGAAAAAACGAGGAAAAACTTAGAAACAGTCAAAGGTTGGAGGGAACTAAGTAAATATAATGACTAAATGCCATATGAGATCCTGGCTTGAATCCTAGAGCAGAGATAAATGAACACGTGAAATATGAATAAATTCTGGACTTTAGTTAATAATGTACCAGTGTTGGTTTCGTTGTTGAGACAAATGCATCATTTTAATATAAGAAGTTAACAACTTCTGGAATAGGGTATATGGGAACTTTCTGTAGTTTCTTTGCAGCTAAATTAAAAGTTTATTTTAAAATATGTATTGATCATACTGTTTCCAGTATGATTGATGCAAATAATTATTAACTTGTACAAAATTAATAAGAAGTAAAGACCACTTGAAGGCACTGGAGGATGAACAACTAAAGCAACTTTTAGAGACACACTGACACTAGGAAAAGGGGATGACTCACTGGTTTATAGTTTCCAGCCTGATGCCAGGCCACAGACACAATGCAGTGTGACTGACACTCCAACAGAAAACCCTTAGTCACTTCCTTCTGGCCTTGGAGAAACAAAGAGCAAGGTTCAGGAAACCATAGTTGCTAGAATGTAATGGGAGAGGGAGGATCCTGCAAAGGACAGAGCTGGAAGGAAAGCTTCCAATTTTTTAACATAAACTCTGCCCAAATCTCTGGATGAACCCTGAACCATACACATGTTGCCAGACTCTCAACAGCCCATCTAAGAATAAGATAACTGAACTGCGATTTGAACTGACCCCAAAGCACAGAGTTTGCAGTTTGAGTCCAAATAAGTTAATCACCTCCTAAAATGACAAAGCCTATATTTTTCTCAAGAATAATAGAGAATTAACATTCTGGAGGGGGACGTACCTACATATATTATTTGAGATTATTCTGTAAGATATATGTGTCAATTTAATTATGTGTCCTTTCATTTATTTATGTCTAAGTTGGCTCATGTACATTTATTTTATACGTTGAGTATAGTTCAGTACTATGCTATTTATTTTGTTGCTCAAGTTTTTCCAGCCTTACCTTTGGGACCTCTTTCAGGTTGACTCCTAAGTCCCTTTGACATGTCCGCATCCTTTTGTTTCCTGCTTTCCAGCATGGCAAGATGTTCCTTGCTCATCTTGTGTTTTCCCTGCCCCAGTCCCTTCAGGGTGGGCTGTATTCAATAAGAATCCTAGAAAGATTTTTCATGTAACCTGAAAAAATATATGAGAAAATAGGTGTGCAATTATAGCTAAAAAAGCTTTTGGAGAAATGATTGGGAGAGCAATTTCATGGGTTCATTGAAAGCAGGAAGACTTATTATACCTAGTAATTAAATATATTGTAAATCTACAGTAAGTAAAGTTGTACTGTTAGTATTTATACTCACAGATAAACAACTATAGCAATTTAAAATAATATATAATTTAGAGCTTATAAATTCATAAATATAAGGCAATTTAATAGAAACATCACATATAGTGTTAGTATGGAAAAGATGAATTAGTCAATAAATTAAGTTAGGAAAATTGTCTCTCCATTAGAAAAGGTTAAGTTAGTTTATTACCATAAACTTTCGTAAAAGATTCCAGATATATAAACAACTTTAAAAACTAATAATAAAAACAAAATATTAATATGAAAACCCTAAATAAAACATAATTATAAAACTACAAATGAATATATAGGATAACATGCTCATGGCCTTTATGGAAGAAAAGAATTTCTAAAGAAAAAAAGTTAAATACATGAAGGATGAGATTAGATAAATTTATCTGTATGCCATATGTAAAGATAATACATGAAACATATATGAGACAAATTATTAGTGTTCAAAATTTTACTAAGGCAAATAATTCAATTTAAAGGGTGCAAATGAACATATTTACAAGACAGAAGTAGAGTCACAGATGTAGAAAGCAAACTTATGTTTGCCAGGGGATAAGGCAGGGTAGGTAAATTGGGAGATTGAGATCGACATATACACACTACTATATACAAAATAGATAACTAGTAAGGACCTATTATATAGCACGGGGAACTCTACTGAATACTCTATAATGGCCTATATGGGAAAAGAATCTAAGAAAGAGTGGATATATGTATATGTATAACTGATTCACTTTGCTGTACTCCTGAAACTAACACAACATTGTAAATCAACTATACTCCAATAAAAAATTTTTTAAAATACCTGCATACAATTCTCAAAAAAAAGTAGAAATACATGAATAATATAGAAAGTATGCCACTGTCATTCTCTGAATGAAAGAATTATGACTTATTTATCCATAAATTTAAAAATTAAAGTAATAGAAATGCTAAAAAAATAGAATAAATAAAATAGGCAAAGTGTAGGAATAAGCAATTCAGACAAGAAGATGCAAATGACAATGAAAATATGATTGAAACTTAGTAGTAATCATTATATTCTAATCATTATATCAGTGAGATATCATTTTTCAATCCACCAGACTAGCAGAGGTTTTAGAGTCTCATTATACCAGTTTTGGCAAGGATATACAATACTGGTGCTCTCATTCACAGCTTGTGGTTCAGTATATTTGGAGGTGATTTGGAAGATTTTAATAACCTTAAAGTTGAATATATCCTATGATCTAATTAAAGCCATTTCCTAATACCTATTCTAGTTTCCCAGGATAGAGTGCATGGAAAACATGAACAAGGAAGTTGATTTGTAGTATCATTTAATATGGTATAATTACATGAAACAGCCTAAAAAGGGGAATGGCTTGATAAACTCTATTGTGATTAATACTACAGAATACTTTGCAGCAATTAAAAAGAATAAAGAAGATTTACATGTTATCAAAGATTTCCAAAATACATATTTTTGGGAAAAAAGAAAGTTTTAGAAAAACATATATGATATAAAATCATTTATGTAAAATATAAACAACCACAGTGATAAAATATGTTCTATGGCTGTATGTGTAAATATATAGAAAGCACATAGAAAGAAAATATGTATAACCTTATGTAACTAATTCAGGATTTGAGGGAGAAATTTGGAAGAAAGTGAGGACTTGAGCTTATCTGACATAGTTTAGATTTTTATAAGGAAAACATATTAACATACTTCTATACAATTTAATTTGAAACTACTACAGAAGAATAAATACTGTTTAATCCATAAAATCAGTATATTAAATGGCGTAATGTGGTTAACAAGTAGCATTGACAATGCCTGGCTGACATGAGTATGTGATAATTGCATATGGCGTGTATTAATATATGATAATATATATATATATATAATGGCATATGATAGTAGGCATATGATGGTTGAAAGATATGTTACAAAAATACTAATAATATTTTAGCCTTTGTACAGAAAAAACAAAGTCTTTTGATATCTAAGAATGGAAAGATACACCTCTAATGATAAAAATAAATGGTTTTCTAAAACAAAATTATCACATCTTCCTTAAAAATCATCTCAACTAAAATCAAGACAAGATAAAGTTTCCCTATAATCACTATACTTATATAATATTGTTCAAAAATTCTAGCCAGTGCAGAGAGAAATAAATTGAATTGAAGCAATGAAAAAATAGATTATAGTCATATAACCACAGAAGAAGAGGCCCACACTTTATCTTTATCATTTAGTGTGATTTTTTGGGGGGGAGTGGAAAATAAATGGGTAGAATTTCAGGCACTGTTCTAAACACTGAGTCTAACCCTGACTGCTCCCATCCCAATTTGATATGTATGTGAATACCATCAATGATGACTTCTCTATAGGAAAACAAAGTTTAAAAGATTTAAAAGCCATTAATTAAATAATTCCATAAACTTCCATGTAAGTACAAAGAATCTGTAAACATCATACAGATGTTTGTTTAGACATACAGATGTCTAAAAGGTCCTGTATGTTCTTTCCTTCAGATACCACATGGATCGCACTGACTGTTGACAAATTCCTTGAAATCCTTGTGCATTTTGTTTCAACCTTTTTAAGTATAATACACAACCAGAAAAGAGCATACACATCCTGACATCTTTTGACATTTCCCAGTGTCTAACCTTATATCTGTCCCAACCCTGACTCTTGCAGACTGTATTTGTATAAATAAGAGTGAGTCCAAGGTCTCTGACCTCAGCCCTATAATTTCTCTTTCTGTAGTAGGAATGGATTCATATTTTATGGGGTATTTATACTTTTTGGAGGGTCCTCTTTAAGAAAAATAATTTAACATTACAGATACCAAATTTATATGTAAATAAGTATGTATTTAGAAGGAGAAAAGAAACTGAACAAATTATAAATGTTGAAAAGCTGACAAACACTATAAACATCTCCAAGTGAAACAAAGTTATTACTAATTAACTGCCTGGTACACTTCTATATTTTTTCTATATTTTTGGATGCATTCTAATGATCGTGTTCTCCTAAGGCAAATATTTTGTAAACTTGTCTCTGGAGAAAATCAACAGTTAATTCAGTCTTCCCTTTAGGTTGGCAAATAGAAATTTGCTTTTTATTACTACAAGTTTAGAAAAGTATTTTTCAGCTTCACATCTGGTTATTGGTAAGGCCACACACATGACTTTCTCAGCAGTTTTTTTTCTTCGATAGTACATTTTAGGGGTGGAGGAGCTTTCTGGGAACTACAACACTTTGCCAGTTTGACAGACTCCAAAGCCCCTCATGCAACAGCTGGTCCAGCTTAGCCAAGAAGCTTGGGTTGGAGTTGAACCCCCTCCCAGCAGGCGGCAGAGCAGAGCCTTCTCCAGGTCTCTTATATCATTGCGAGGTTGTAGCTGGTCCTTTTCTCGTGTAATTTGATTTATTATTTGGAGTGTGGGAGTATAGTAAAGGAGAATCTCAAATTTACCTTTGACCTTGGTCTTATAAGCATTGATTGAATTCAAAAAGTCTTGATATAAATAAATGCATGCTCATTATACAAAAAATTTAAAGTATAGAAAATATAATAAACAGGATACTATTGCCTAGAGGCAATCACAATTAATATTTTTATTTATTTCCTTCCAATTTTCTTTCTATTCAGTTTATATAGTCATGAAGATGCTGAACAAATATTTATCATTTGGTTTTATCACTTACCATTTTGTTATAAACTTGTTCCCAAGTTGTTAGAATTTCCTAGGTAATATTTATTTTATTTTATTATTTATCATACTATTTTATTAACTGGATGCATCATAATTTACTGTTTCTCTATTGTTGGATATTTCAATTATTTTGTCACTAATATGTTAGCCTATCATCTTTGTGCTTCAACACTTGTCTATATCTCTGATTATTTATTGCATAGACTTTTAAATATAGAACTATACGTTTTAGAAATGGCAATTTTTCTAAGGTTCTAGGTGTATACTGTCAAGAGTCTTTCCAATACATTTTCTCTTCCACCTTTAGTATATTAGATTACCCATTTCATAACACCCTTTCCAGCATGACTTATTAATTAAAATACAGATTAGTTTGAAAAATATGAAGTGATACTTCCTTAAATTTAGAGTATTTGATGATTTTTCATGTTTTCCTATGTTTTGTTTTCAACTGCATATAACTTTGCTTTAATACTTTGTTTTATGGCTGGCTGATCATGGTGTACAGTAGATGTCATCAAACTGTATCTTTTGCTATCATTCATTACAGAGATAAATATTACATCTGTCCAGACTTCCTTACTTCTATTTTCCATTTCAAAAAATATGCCCACTCCTGCTAGTCTAATCTTAATTAAAATATCAGTACCATAATTTTTAAACACTTTTTATATTGATGTTGTTTTGAATCTTAGGCTTACAAATAACTAAGAGATGCATTGCCAGCCTTCAAAGCAGTGGGAAATTAAATGTAGAGATAGGGTCGGTCTATCTGTCTATCTATCTATTTATCATCTGTCATATCTATCATCTGTTATCTCTCTATCATTTTTACATGTATCAACGCAAAGTAGCACATGCTCCAAATGAATTGCATGCAGCAAATACAGGTTTGAGAGGAGGAAATTATCATTAAGGCTTCTATGGCCTCAGTCAATTTCATAGAGGAGGAAAGTTGTGAGTCTTGGAGAAAAGGTAGATCAGAGAGTAAGAGAAAGTATTTAAAAAAGAAAAAAAGAATGAGAGAAGTGAGCAAAAGTTTTCAGGTGGGTAAGTACCAGGCATGTATAGGTAAGAAGAGGTGAAATGGATTTGACTAGACATGTAACTTTAGTTGTTTTCAAATTCTGCTCCTTAGGGACCACATAGCATATTCTCTCTCCTACCCCCCTGGCGAACTATAGTGGAAAGGAGGGCTATAAGTGAGAGGCTAGTTACCAACGCTCCCCCTACCTCATTCCCCACCTTATTCACAGCAACTATTTTCATCTGTTAGCCTATAGCAACCCCGTGTAGGATTTCCTGTGAACATAGGCCTGCTTTGATAAAAGAATTTTAAAAGCTCTGTTGAAGAGGAAGAAGTATGGAAAGAAGCATGTAGAATAAGTGTAGAGCAATATACTGGTAGGAGAAATCCAACAGAATAGCACAGGATAGATTTAACTGGAGGGAGCTTGTCTTAAAGAGGTGAACTTGAAGATTATTGCAAGTGTTCAACATTTACAATCACTGATTGTTGACAAGACATCATTAGTCTAACAGTAAAATGAAAAACCCACTCTAGAGTAACAGCAGTTTGAATTAAAAGAAAAAGAAATGTATGAGACATTAACATAAAAGTCCTGGATTTGATGACAGAAAAGGAAAACTTAAAAAGGACATCAAACTTTTCAGACCAGGAGATTGAGTAAAAATGTAAATAAAAAGAAAGAGGAGGGCTTCCCTGGTGGCGCAGTGGTTGAGAATCCGCCTGCCGATGCAGGAGACACGGGTTCGTGCCCTGGTCCGGGAGGATCCCACATGCCGCGGAGCGGCTGGGCCCGTGAGCCATGGCCGCTGGGCCTGCGCGTCCGGAGCCTGTGCTCCGCAACGGGAGAGGCCACAGCAGTGAGAGGCCCGCATACCGCAAAAAAAAAAAAAAAAAAAAAAAAAAAAAAAAAAAAGAGGAAAAAAAGAGGAATATTGATAGGAATTTCTTGCATAATTAAAATGTTATGTTTGTATTTCCACAGTCTGAATTTATTAGTTTGAAATTTATTAGTTTGAAGGAATGTCAGGACATTTCAATGGATTTGTTCAGCTGCAGCTAGAGATACAGGGCTGCTACATATCTACCATCCAGGAGAGTGGTTTTTGCAAATCTTCGTATAGATAATAATAGAAGACTTTGGTGGATATGTCTCCTAATCAGAGAGTTTAAAATGAAAAAGGGAGGTTATAATATATTGAGCCTTGATATATTCCTTGCTGAACACTGAGACATATATAGATCCATTCAGGTAAAGGAGAGTAGGATGGATTCAACAACAATCACCCCTCTGCCCCAACCCCCTACACAAGTCTAGGCTTTCTTCTTCAAAAGCTTGGGTTTTTTGTTTGTTTCAGAGTAGAGGACAGGAGACTAATTGCATCAAATCCTAACTCCTTTGCCGGACCTTCAAGTTATTGCATAACATGCTCATTACTCTATTCGAACACTTCCTAATTCCTTGGAGATCTGACTCCTTCCTGTCCCTTCAGCACTGTGGAAATGTTCTAATGTTCTCCTCTAAGTGAGGGCAATGTCTGTTAATTCTCTCCTGTGATTTGTGCCACAGTAGAGTCTGCTTAACTGGCTGATGGGCTGTGGTGAGCTTCCTACCTCACCACTTCCCATGTGTCTCTCTTCTTGAAGAAGATGGCCTGTCAAATAGAGGAAGACCCTTCCTTACTCAGGTTCACATCTATGAAACATCAGAGAAGCTCACCAAGGTCCACTTATAGCATAATATGGGACAGTAAAATCTACATGTCCCAGTTTTACTAGGATGCTGTTTTTAGATACAGTCATTGCACTTGCCTTCACTTTATTGCCTACCTAATCCTTTCTGGGCCCCAGTTCCAAGAGCATGCAAAAACACTATTATATCTAAGCAATCAAATCTCTTTATTAGTTCTTACTGCATTTCATAATTAGTATCACATAGTTGAGCTCTCATTCTCCAAAGTCTGTAGGTCTCTAATGGCAAGAATTTTGTCTTAATCCCTTTTTATATTCTTCACAATGCCTGTTGTGGGTTTATGCATGTAGGATGTTCTTCATAAATACCTGTTCATTTAGGCATTTATTTAATGTGGGTTGAAATATCAGATAACTTAGAAAAAAAATTGAATCCAAAGATTTTTAATAAAATAGAAACCGCTGCTTTCTGAAACCTTTGGAAATGTAAATATGAAAAATTAATCATACTTGTATGTTATCATTTCTGCTTTTAATTTTAAAAACCTCTTACCTAGGTCTGTGTTTCTTACCACTTAGAGGTTAGCCAGCAGTCTAGGGGATGAAAGTCAGCTGCAAGAGTTCTAAGCCACCAGATAATCCCTTTCCCTGTTCTCATCTCTTAATTCTGCCCTTCTGCACTCTTATAATCTCCAGAATTCAGTGTCCCTGACTCTTCTGTTCCCCTTCTGCTATCCTGGGCTCCCAGGCTTCTTGATTCAGACTCTTGTTCATGCCCAGATCCTGGATTATGGTTGCTCCATTTGTTCCACCGTTTTACACCAGTTTTTCTGATTCTGGGCTATGTCCTGACTAGAATTAATCTTGCCATGCTGTCTTTTGAAAGAGGAATCCAAGCTCCTTTCATGGACTTATTTATATGCAACATTTGGACTGATTGTGACATTGCGAAATGATGGGATTGAGTTGTTACAAAATTAATCTATTTTTGTCTTCAAGGCAGGTGAAAAAAATGGCCACATGCAGCTATTTTAACCCTACTATTTTCTAAGTTTGATTGGCAGAGCATTGATAGCAGCAAGAAAGGCATCAACTGGAAAACTAATGGTTTGATGCCATATATAGATACAGCGTAAGATACTATAGCTAAATTGATTCAGGATGAAAAAAATCCTAGTGAACTACCTAATATTTCTCTTTATATTTTAAACTCAGCAAGATGAGACAGACCTTAGTTCTCTGAACACAAACTTAGGATATTCAATATAATGTGGTAGAACGGAGAGGAGATTTGGTCCAAAAGACCCAAACTGAATGTGCATTCTGTCACTTACCAGTTGAGTGACCTTAGGTAAGTCATTCATTTCTCTGAGTTTCAGGGTATTCTATAAAATTCACATAATAAATAACAGAACCTTCCTTCCTCCCTCCCTCCCTCTCTCCTTCCCTCCCTCTCTTTCTGTCTCTCTCTCTCTTCCTTTTTCTTTTTTATAGTGATGCAATATTTTTAGCATTTGAAGAGTTACCAGAATTACCATCCAATTAGCATGAAGAAATTTTTAATCCTAGAACCTTTTAGTTCTTTCCTCAAACCATAGATTTGCCTCAAATTTATCCTTCTTTAGGATCTTATATCCACACTGTGTCTGGATCTCCATTATGCCATGTACTCTGCTTTGTGATTCAGCCGAGTACTGTCATATACTAGGCTATCTCAGAGAAAAAACAAGAAACAGCTTGGTGAATAAATTTTTTTTTCTGAGTCACAGAACAGAGTTAAAAGTTCACAGGATGCTGTCCGCCATAATGTGCCCATCTGTGCTTGCTGATTTATGAACGATCTTAAGATAGGGTACCAATACTCTTCAGTTTATGTTAACATGGAATTAAATAATACAGCTGTTCAGAAATCTCTATGGTTTCAATTTCTTAGTAAATTATTGTTAAATCTATAATAGCAAAAGCACAGGGGACTACCCACTGTTCTTATACTGTTATATATGCACACATAAACACACATGTACGTGCACATACACACGCACTTACATTTGCATCTATACTGTATTAAAAATGAAAGAAAATATTGCTAATAATTACTTGTAGAATCTCAAAGTATAAGATTTAATGTTTTAGACTTGTCAGCAGGTGCTCTGTTAATGCTGAACTGAACAATACTCTGCAAAATCTTGCTGTGCCCTTTGGAAGAAAACCAAAAATAATGGAAAGGAAAATTAACTATTAAGAAACCTTGTGCATATGTTCTTAAGAATCTGAATCTTAACATTTTCTATTTTCTTTCCCTTGCCAAAGATTACACTTTGTACCAAGTAAAGAACTGACTGAAAAAGCAGTAAGTGACACATATTTTCTAAAGCTCCCTTGTGATTTTACTCAGCTCTCAAAATGAAGAACTGAAGCCAGAATTCTGTGCTTAATAAAATATTACCTATTTTTTTAAAGTAGCTATCCTCGGGCTTCCCTGGTGGCGCAGTGATTGAGAGCCCGCCTGCCGATGCAGGGGACACGGGTTCGTGCCCTGGCCCGGGAAGATCCCACATGCTGCGGAGCAGCTGGCCCCATGAGCCATGGCCGCTGAGCCTGAGCGTCCGGAGCCTGTGCTCCACAATGGGAGAGGCCACAGCAGTGAGAGACCCGTGTACCGCAAAAAAAAAAAAAAAAAAAAAGTAGTTATCCTCAAATAACTGACCTTTTTCTTTTATTTTTCTGCACTTTCTGAAAGTTCTTTCCCTTAAGAAGTATGAGGTTGTTTTTTTCTTTTTTTTTTTCACTTTAGGTAGGATGCAGACAAAAGCAGTTTTCAGGGAAAATTCCCTCTAGATATATTAACTATTGTTGAAGCATATTTATTTTTCTGTTTTGGCAATACTTTAAGATTAGTAGCAAGGACAGTACTATCCATCGAAAAAGAGGACTGATTCATTCTAGGGGAGAATTTCTAAGCAGTTTCTAATTTATTGTCTTTGAAATTGAGAATTCTTTCCCTGGAAATGTCATCCAATTAAATACAAACAAAGTGAGATAAGTGGAATATTATCATGGCATGATTATCTTGAGTCTGAGAACATAGATGGACCAGAATAAAAAATTAAAAATAAGTTACCACCTCATTTTTGGCTGTTTGATACATTCCCCTTCCCCAACACCCAAAAATATGTATTGTGAAGTAGTCATTTTAAAAAATAGATTTTAACGCTTGACTGGGTACATAATAAGTCAACTTATAAAACACTCATGAAAGAGATGAGTCTTATCCTTTGTGACAGAGGCACCTTCATCTTTTCCAGTGAATGTTGATTCATTTGTTTGTTATTGTGCCTCACAGGCAGAGGGTTTAGCTGTGACCCAAAGAGCTTGCATATACTAAACACTGACTATAACTCACAAGTCCATTTCATGTCTTTCCCTGAATTCCACTGTATGTGAGGGTCAGAAGGGTGGGTCACCAGGTAGGAGGGGTGCATTTAGATATGACTGTTGTGTGTTTCAAGTTTTCCTGTCAATGGGAGATGACATCTGGGAAATGGGGAACAGCTTGATGGTGTTCCTTTTCAAAGAGAGTGTGGAGAGGAAAACATTGTATTATTTTATTTGATACCTTCCACTGAGAACAGAATTCAGAAGAAGGATTTGGTCTTTGGACTCATTCTCCCCAGTTCAGTTCTCACCTTAGACAAGCAGTCTTGTAGCAGTTCTTTGAGCATGGAATAAGGGACAGTAAAAGAGGCAGTTCCATTTTCTGTTTTCTTGGATGCTTGTGGAGTGGGAAAGAGGAGGAAATAAGGACACCTATGTAGTGTGATTATGAAAGATACAGAAAAGCTGGTGGAGTATCATAAAGAGTCTGGGATAAGAATGGAAGAATATTAATACCTCCCAGCATTATGCCAGCAATTCCAGTAGCAACCACCAGTTGCACAGTAAAAGAGGGCACAGAAAAACAGTAAAGCATATTTCATGACTGGATAGTGGGAAAAGCTGTCAATGATACAATCTTACCTAATGATTGTTTAAAATATGAAAATCATATTGCTGGAATTTAAACTATTTTATTGACTGATCCCTCCGTGTTAAGGCCCATAATAAATACTTCAAAATAAGAGTAAAGTCTTTGAAACCCAAATAGTAATTTAAGAATCTTTGTATCATAAAAGACAAAAATATATTTATTACTTGCTTGACTTTATGCTTAATCTTAACTGTCTCAAGTATTTTTCAGAATCACCTCATCAATTTGTTGTGTTTGTTTAATCTTGAAAGCATAAAGAAAATTTTCACTTCTTTGTTTTCCATTTTACTTTCTTAGTCAAATCTCCTGAATTAGGGAAGGATATGTACTTAGAGATATTTTGTACTCTGCTGGAGAAGTCAAAGAAAAGAAGAATACACATTGTAACAAAAGTTCTCCTTCTTACTTCCTCCCTTCTTCCCTTCCTTCCTTCCTTCCCTCCCTCCCTCCCTCCCTCCTTCTTTCCTTCCTTCCTTCCCTCCCTCCCTTCCTCCCTCCCTCCTTCTTTCTTTCCTTCCTTCCTTCCTTCCCTCCTTCTTTCCTTCCTTCCTTCCCTCCCTCCCTCCTTCTTTCCTTCCTTCCTTCTTTCCTTCTTTACTTCCTTCTTTCCTTCTTTTCTCTCCTTACCTATAGATTTGGGATAAAACCAAACAAAATAAAATGTCTTCAATTTTATATTTTAATTCACCAACCATTCAACACCAACTCTCATATTTCATGACTGGATAATGAAAAGAGCATTTGGATAATACTCTAGGCAATGGGAACACAATTACGAACATTACGAACGAATAAGAATTACGAATTCTTATCCTCAGGAAGTTTAGATTTGAGTTTCGGGATCCAGATAACAAACACATAACTTCATCAACAAAACATTTCCAATAGTTGTAAGCGCTAGGGAGAAAAAATAAACAAATAACATGTAATAACAGGTACTGGGTGTTTGGGGTACTTTTCCTTTAAATAAATCAGGCAGAGAAAATTTTCTGAGGAAATAGTATTTGAAGTGAAAATGAAGCATGGTAAAGAGCAATAAAGGAGCTAAGATAGAGTTTTGCAGGGAGAAAAAAACAAGTACAAGAAGGTGGAGAGACTGTGGTGCTAATCAAAAAATGAAAAAGAGGCAAGTATGGAGGGTGAAGTCTGTAGGAGGTGACAGCATACATGAGATGAAATTGAAGTGTTTGGTAGAAAATAAATCATGTGAGAAAGTAAATCATGTAAATCGTTAGATAGGTCTTTTTGTTTTTACTCCAAGCAGAATTGGAAGCCATCCAAAGGATTTAAAAGGGAAGTCATACAATCTATATTCAAATATTCTTGCTCATTGGGGGAGTACATAGTAGGTAGAAGGAGTGAGGGCAGAGAGCTGGTTGTAGACAACTACAACAATCCAAACAAGAGATAACTGTGGACTAGGGCAGCAGCAATGAAGAAAGTGAATATGTTTGATTAGATTATACATGAGATTATATATTATAATGGCTAAAAACATGGAATCTGAAGTCAGACTACCTAGGTTTAAATTGTAGCTTTAATCACATTAAAATTTCATCTTGGCCACATCGCTTAATCTATTTTGTTTGTTTGTTTGTTTTTATTTTGTAATAGGGAGAATAATATTTTCTAGCTATTGTTTGAAGATTAATAACGTATTCCATATCAAGCACTTGGAACAGAATCTGAAACATAGAAATCAGTCAATATAGTACCCATTAATACCACTATGCTAGAATAGATAGTGAAGGGGAACAGAATTTGTCACCCCCAAACATACCTTTTCAGTGTAAGGATTATTTTAAGCTGATTATTTTTAAGAAACAACAGGAGAAACTCTGAAAACCAAGTAGAAGTTCCCCTTTCCTAAGATTCATTTACATTTATAAGGAAATCACCATTTGTAAGAGTGTCTTCCTCTTTGTACCAGAAAAAGGAGGATGATCAAATCTTTAGAAACTCTTTTTTTAAAATTTATTTTATTTTTTTGCCCACTTTATTGAGATATAATCGACATAGAGCACTGTATAAGCTTAAGATGTAAGCATAGTGATTTGATTTACATGCATCATGAAGTGATTATCATAATTAGTTTAGTAAATATCCATCATCTCATGAAAGTAGAAATTAAAGAAACAAAAAAAAAGTTTCCTTGGGATGAAAACTCAGGATTTATTCTCTTAACAGCTTTCATATATAACATATGACAGTGTTAATTATATTTATGATGTTGTACATTACATCCCTAGTGCTTATATTATAACTGGAAGTTTGTACCTTTTGATTGCCCTCATCCAATTACCCCGCCACCCACTCCACCAGCCAACCCCTACCCTCACCTTTGGTAACCACGCATCTGATCTCTTTTACTATGAGTTTGTTTGGTTTTGCAATATAATTGCCAAATGTCATTGATCATTGCTGATGGAGAAGGCACAGAGTTAAATCTGCATAACCACCATACCTGCCTTTGTTTACTGTGCTTTGCCTAATAACTTCCCATAACTGGCTCCCTCACTCCCAAGTCTTCTTTTGTCTTTAGCTGGAGATGGTATTTAAGGTGGTGGCCTGAGCCATTTCAGGGAATTTCCCAGTTTTCCTGGGTATATCTCCCATGTGTGTAGGAGGTATGCGTGTTATTAAACATATGTTTGGTTTTCTCTTGTTCTTCTGGTTTTTTTTTTACAGGAGTGATCTCAGCCAAGAACCTAGAAGGGTAGAGGGAAAATTATTTTTTTCTGCCCTATAAAAGCATTACTGATTAGATGTGGAGGAAAAGGAGAATTAATCAAAGCACTTTGGTTTGAATATTAGATGAATATTCAATATACATATAGTTTGATGGTGTAAGGAAAGAGTATCAGGATGGTGGTGAGGGATAGAGTAGACATTGAAAGTTCTTTGCTGGAAATATTTCATTTGATATACCTGTTAGATATCCAAGTGCAGTTGTCCAAAAGCAAGTTAGATATGTGAGTGTGGAACTTATGGTAGCGATTGTAATTACAGATATTATTATGGAGATAATCTTCAGATAATAAATAACATATAATGGATTCAGTTAGAGAGCTTGTTTTAAGAAGTCTTAGGAAGAGATAGAAATCAAGGATAGAGCCCTGGTAGACTACCAAAATTTGAGTTCAATAGGCGAAGATGATTGACAAGGACATTTATCAATATTATGGACTGGAATGCTATATTAATTTTACAGTGATTTCATAAATCACCAAGATCAAACATCACATTCTGAAGATATTCCAGAGCACTTGGTCTTCCTGAGTCCTGTTGGCTTCTTTAACATCCAGAGGTTTTCATGCCAACAAAGGAAAATTCATGATTATTTATGCACTGCTTAGTGCTCAACATATTAATCTCACAAAACTGGTAAAAAATTTAAGACTTCTTTAAACATTAAATAAATGATTTTCTTCTAAATGTTGAAATGCTTTATTACTTGTAGTACAAGACAAATGCAAAAACATCATGTTTTCCCAAATATTAAAAAAAATTTATAATTTTATTTAATTTCTTCTGAAAACTGAACTGAAATTACAAGTCTAATGTACTGATGGCCGAAATAGTTCAAATACCTTAAAAATCTGTTAAAACACATGCACTTATTGCAATGATTACAAACCATATTACTGTATTCTTCCTGAAAGCTATAATAGAAAAGGTTATTATAATTTCAAACTGGCTACTTTTTATTATCATCATCATATCATAAAATAGTCATCATCATTTTTTACTCTTTTTGATATCTGTATGTCTTACAGTTTTGGCAAGCTTTATAGGCTACAAGAATAAAGAATATGAGAGTTGTAATCATTCCTTTCCCAAAGGAAAACTGGACTATATTTGTCCTTAAAGAAAATGTTGAGGCAGATACCAATAAAATGATTTTCTCCTTCTAAATTTAGGATTCAGTCTCAGTAATATAATGAGCTAAACGTCTGTATCATCCCATTGACATCGACTAACATCTAGAATACAAATTTTAAAAATCTTTTCATGAATTAATGAGCTAGTGGGAATGAAAGTAATTCTCAGATTAAAAGATTAAGTGAAGGTGGGAACATAGTCAGATAAGCAGAGCCTTGTGTCAGGTTTCTCAGTCTAAAGACTTTTGCTAAACAATGTGACCTTGAGTTTGGCTTGCATAGTCTTAATGTACATAGGAAGCAAGGGGGCCCACACAAGTTGGATGATGTATAAAGAGTCTTGATCCATGAAGCTGGGAATAGAAAGTCTACAAAATTAGTACAAAAGGGAAAATAAAACCATTCTACCACAAACAGAAATACAAAAATAATCTGGTATTTCCAGTCTATTTATTAAGAACAGGAAGAAAAGGGTGGGGGGAAGTCTCTGAGAAGTTGGAACTAGTGAGTCTCAGCCAGTTTTTTGGACCAAATATATACCATGTGGTGCTCTAAAAACACTCATGGGAAGAAATTAGTTTAAATGATCCAGCATTGGTATTCTCTGTCTCCTAGAAGAAGAAATGCAGTTCTCTGCAGGAAACCAACTTTATCCCATACCTCAAAGATTTTTCATAAATAGAGTTTTATGGAAAAATGATCATCTCATACTAAAAAAAGAAACAAAAAAGTAAGCAAACAGAAAAAGGGGAACACAGAGAACAAACAGTGTATGGTGTTCTTTTCCTTATTTAGAGGTTCTGATTCTTCTTACCTTCCTAGGTAAGGACGTTGGTATGAGTCATAGCCACAGACTACAATTAATTGTAGCCTTTTCCCAACCTTTCTACAAATGTAGGGGAGGAAGTTTCAGGATGAGAAATTCCAGACAAACCCTTGATTTCAAGAAGTGGTCAAAACTCCATTCTTCCCTGTCTATGAGGTCCTTTAAATCCCCAATCTCCCTTCTAGAGATCAGATCACAGCCCCTTCTGCCTAATTCTGGTCTAAGCCTCATCAAGGTCATACATTAGCCATTTTTCCTCTTTGCTTTTCTATCCTTTTATCATTGAAAAATGTGTTCATCTTTTTACTTTTACTCATTATTATGGATTGAAGATTTGCCTCTCCTCAAAATTCATATGTTGAAGGCATAATACCCAATACAAAGATATTTAGAAATGAGGCCTTTGGGAAGTAATTAGGGTTAGATTAGGTCATAAGGATGGGCCCTCATGATGGGATTAGTGGCCTTATACAAAGAGGAAGAGAGAGAGAACTCTCCCTTTCCAAGTGAGAACACCGAAGAAAGGCCATGGTGAGGAGGTGAGGACATAGAGAGAAGTTGGCCATCTACAAGCCAGGAAGAGATTTCTCACCAGGAACTGAATCAGCTAATAGCTTGATCTTAGACTTCCCAGCATCCAGAACTGTGAGAAATAAATTTCTGTTGCTTAAGTCATACAGTTTATGGTATTTTGATATGGCAGCCTGAGATGACTAAGACATATATTATTACACATTTGCTGAGTGTTTATAGTAAAGGATGTATCCTCATCACCTATTGTCTTAATAAATAACTTTTCCTTGTTAATTTAGTGATAAATGAGCAAAAACAAGAATGATAAAACCAAGTCCTGGCTAAGGTACAGAAAGAACATGAGTGCTCTCCTACTAGGACTATAAATTGAAATTTTTTCTGTGAAAATCATATTGGCAGTGTGCTCAAAACAATTTCACTTGCTAATCCCATCTCTCAGACTGTATCCTAAGGCTAGAGTCAGAGATGTAAATGATTCCCTTCCTGCTCATGATCCAGGCAGATCCCCTTATATGTTGTTAAAACAAACTCGTGGCCAGCATCTAAAAACATAAAACCAGCAACATAAAATCCCCTCTAGCCAGCAGTAGCATGGCACATAGCTATGTTATTATTTACTATCCAATATTAGATAAGTTACTACAGAATTAACTTATCCCTATATGGATATTTACACACTGATTCAATAAACATATGTGAAATCTGGCTGTGTGCCAAGTTTATATCTCTAGTCCAGACCACTTCTCTCATAGCCAGACTTGTATAACTTTGGCCTATTAGACATTTCAGTGTGAAAGTCTAATAAACATCTCAACTTAATATGCCCTGAACTGATCCCTTCTCTTCCCACTTCAAGTTGCTCAGGCTAAAATGCTGGATCATCCTTCATCCCCAGCATTATTTCACACTTGACATTCTATACTTTGACAAGTGCTATCAGCTCCACCCTCACTATTTAACCACCTCTGCTGCTACCAGACTTTTAGATGCTCCCAGTATATCTCACCTGGATTAGTGCAAAAGCCTAACTGACTTCCTTATAAATGCTTGGCCCCTGTAGTTTATTTTCACCACAGTCCACAGAGTGATAATTTTAAAACAAATCAGGAGAGGTTACTCATTATGTCAAAACCCTCCAAATAGCTCCACATCCTCCTCAGCACAAAAGCCACTGTACTTTCAGAGGCATATGAGTCCTACATGATTGAGCTCAACACCACTTCTGCCCTTATCTCCCAAAACTTTCCCCTATGCCTTTTATGTTCAAAGCTATACTTGCTTCCTTGATATTCTTTGACTATATTAAACACAGACCTGCCTTAGGGCCTTTTGTTCTTACTTCCCTTCTAGCCAGAATCCTCTTCTTGATATCCACAAGACTTATTCCTTCACATCTTCTAGTCTCTGCTCAAATATCATCTTTTCTGTAAGATCTTTCTTTTCCACCCTATATATAATTGCACACACTCCCAGCTCTCCTTTTCTCCTTGCGGTTCTTTATATTTTTTCATAATTTATATACCTTTATATATACTGTATATTTTCTTATGTAATTCCTTAATGATTGGGTTTTTTTCTGCTTCCACTGACTAAATAGAAAATCCATTTGTGCAAGGATTTTTTTTTCCTGCCTGCAACAAAACAGGTGTGTGTTAATTATTGGTTAGTGAATAAATGTGCCATGCACCAAGTAAAATAGTGGCTTATTTGCAGCATCTACTTTTTTAATAATGTCCTACTAAAAAACTTAATTCAGGAGGAAAACACACTGAGAATCTAAAGAAATATTTTCAAAAATTTGTATTACAAGCTTCCTTGTTTATACTTGATATGGCAGTTGATAGCCTCTGGCTTCAAAGGGATGATACAGACATTGACAAGGAAAAATCACCTGGAGGCTGGTGGCTCAATTGCTTCAAAAACCTGGGAAATCATTCTTGGTCCAAGACTTAAAAAGCCTTTACTTTCCCAGGGCGTGGTGATGGAGGAAATAGTGACTGAGATTCCCTTTCCACCAGTCTGTAAAGAATGGAACTCAGGTTTAAATTTTGCCTGATCATAGAAAATTAGTGTGACATATCTTGTACCATGTTTT
>NW_026711837.1:0-33967 GCF_026419965.1 Kogia breviceps
TTTTCTCTGTGGCCTATTTTACTAAGCATAATAGCCTCCAAATCCATCCATGTTCTTGCAAATGGCAAAATTTCATTTTTTGCTGAAGTCATCATAAAAAATCTGTTTTATCCCCTAACCTAGTGATGAACACTTAGTTTGACTGAAGTCATCATAAAAAATCTGTTTTATCCCCTAACCTAGTGATGAACACTGAGTTTGACTCTATCTCTTGGCTATGGCAAACAACACTGTTACGAATATTGATGTGCAGTTATTTTTTTGAAATAGTGTTTTTGTTTTCTTCTGATATACCCAAGAGTGAAATTGTTGGATATTATGGTAGTTCTCTTTTTAGTTTTTTGTGGAACCTCCATTCTGCTTTCCACAGTAGCTGCACTACTTCACCTCCACATCAAGAGTGTACATGTGTTTCCCTTTCTCCACATCCTCACTAACCTTTGTTATTTGTGATCTTTTTGATGACAGCCATTCTGACAAGACTGAGGTGATATATCTCAGTTTTGATTTGCATTTTACTGCCAATTAGCTATGTTTAGCATCTTTGTGAGTTCTGTCTGTCTATCTGTATTTTTTCCTTGGAAAAATGTCTATTTAGGTCTTCTCATTTTTTAAAAAAGATTTTGGGTATTTTTTTGATATTGAGTTGTATGTGCCATTTCTGTAGTTTAGATATGAACTCTTGCTTGGTCATCTTTTTGATGTTCACGTCTTATCATGTGCAAATATTGTCACTACTTCAGCAGCTTGTCTTTTCATTTTGTCTTTGGTTTCCTTTGCTATTCAAAATCTTTTAAGTTTAGTGAAGTCCCACTTGTTTATTTTTGCTTTTGTTTCATTTGCCTTAGTAGACTGAACCTAAAACTGTTGCTATCATTTATGTTCAAGAATGTTCTATATTTTCCTCTAGGGGTTTTATGGTTTCTGGTCCTACGTTTAGGTCTTTATTCAGTTTTGCATTTATTTTATATATGGTGTGCTAAAATAATCTAATTTTATTCTTTTCCATGTAGCTGACCAGTTTTCCCAGTACCCCTTATTGAAAAGACGTGTTTTCTCCATATTTCCTGCTTCATCATAAATCAATTAAATAGAAGTGTGTGGGCTTATTTCTGGGATATCTATTCTATTCCGGTGATCTTTGTGTCTGTTTTTGCTCCGGTACGATTCTCTTTGATTACTGTCGCTTTGCAGTCTAATCTGAAGTCAAGGTGTGTGATGCCTCCAGCTCTGTTCTTTCTCAAGATTGTTTGGCTATTTGGGGTCTTTGTGTTTCTATACAAATTTTCAAATTACTTTTTCAAGTTCTGTGAAAATGCTTTGGTATTCTGATAGGGATTGCATTAAATCTGTAGGTTGTCTTTGGTAGTAAGTTTATTTTCACAGTATTAATTCTGCCATCCACACACATGCTATATTCTCCCCATCTTTTTCTGTTGCCTTCAACTTCTTTCACCAACGGCTGATAGATTTCTGAGTACATGTCTTTTACTGCTTAGGTGTGTTTGTTCCTAGGTATCTTATTCTTTTTGGTGTGATTGCATATGGTATTGTTTTCTTAATTTTTTTCTTTCTGACAGCTTTGAGTTTTGTTTTCTTCTTCTTTATCTAATTCCTTCAGGTGTAATGTTAGGTTGTTTATTTGATGTTTTTCTTGTTTCCTAACAATAAGCTTGTATCACTATAACTTCTCCCTGTGAACTGCGTTGGCTGTGTCCCATAGATTTTGGATCATTGTGTGTTCATTTTCATCTGTCTTGGGTATTTTTAGAATCCCTCTTTAATTTTTTCAGTGTTCCTTTCTTCTCCTTTTATTCTCTTCATCTGTGATGTGAGGACTATCTTTAATGTTATGTTTGGATTTCTTTCAGTTTTTTTAAATGTGTGTGTGTGTGTGTGTGTGTGTGTGTGCGTGCGCGTGTGTGTGATTATTGAAGTTGCTGAGCTCTTAATTTCACGTGGACACTAACAACCCTGCACTGTTACTCTGCTCCACCACAGTTACTGAATTGGACCTTATATTTTACATCTACTTGTCTTGTGTGTCCCTTACCTTCTTATTGTGAATATAGATGATTTTATTAGTATTTTCTTTCATCCTTCCTATTAGCTGTGTTCATGGTTGATTTACTACCTGTGTTGAATATTTGCCTTATCCAATGAGGTTTTTCCTTTAGTAAGTTTCCTTTCCTAATTTTTATGTTTCAGTCGTGGCCTTTTCTTTTTCACTTAGAAAAGCCCCTTTCAGATTTCTCATCCCGCTGGTTTGACGATGCTGAGCTCTTTTAGTTTTGTTTCTCTGTAAAACTTGAGATCTCACCACCAAATCTGAAGGAGAGCCTTGCTGGGTAGAGTATTTTTGGTTATAGGCTTTTCCCTTTCACGACTTTAAATATACCATGCCACTCCCTTCTGGCATGCAGAGGTTATCCTGAAAAGTCAGCTGATAACTTGATGCAAGTTCCCATGTTTGTAACTTGTTGCTTTTCCTTTGCTCCTTTTACTAGTGTCTTTTTCTCTTTATTTTGTTGCCAGATTAATGACAATGAGTCTTGGTGTGGTCCTCCTTGGCTTGATCCTGTTTGGGCCTTACTGTGTTTACTGGACTTGGATGTCTGTTTTCTTTCCCAGGTTATGGAACTTTTCAGCTCTTATGTCTTCAGGTATGTTCTACATTGCTTTCTCGTACCTTTTTGCTTCTGGGACCAGTATGATGCAAATATTAGTACACTTGATGTTGTGTCACACGTCTGTTCAACTTTCCTCATTGCATTTTAATCTATTGTTTTCCCGTTCATCCTCAGTGACCGCCCGTGCTCTGTCCTTCCGTTTTCGGATGCATTCCTCTGTATCATTTAGTCTACAGTAGTTTCCTTTTAGTGTATTTTTCATTTCAGTTACTGTATTCCTAATCTCTGTTTTGTTGTTCTTTAATGGTCTAACTCTTTCTAAAAACATTATAACTTCTTGCTCTGGATGTCCATTCTTCTGAGTTTTTTGATCATCTTTACAGTCATTACCTTGAACTCTTTGTTGAGGAGATTGGCTCTCTCCACTTCACTTAGATCTTCTTCTGAGTTCTTATCTTGTTCCTTCATTTGGATCGTGTTTCTGTATCACCTCATTTTTCTTAACTTGCTGTTTTTATTGCTCTGTATGTAGTAAGTTCATTTCGTTTCCTGACCTTGGAGAAGTGGCTTTTTGTAGGAGAGGTCTTATGTGTCCCAGCAACCCACTGTCCCCTGGTCACTAGAACTATATGTTCTAGGTGTACCCCCTATGTGGGCTGCTTGGGCTCTTCTGTTGTGGTGGGCTGACTACTGTGGATGGTCTGGTAGGCTTGGCTGCCCCCAGAGTGCTTGTTTGCCAGACCCTGCCTTGTGTGGAGGCTGTCTGTGCTACTTGCTGAGGCTAAATCGTGAGGCAGCTCGCTGAAAAACTCTGGGAGACACCAAATCTAGTGCTGGTTCACTTCTGGGTAGAATTGCAGTGCAGGTGGTATCAGGGCTAGTGCCCAGTCCCTGGTCCTGGGGCTATGCTGGCGACTGGGAGGAAGACCCAGGTCCCGAGTTCTGGCTGCAGGCCCCAGGAGTCGCAGAGTTGGTGTTGGATCACTGTCCCTGACACAGCTCTCTGCAGGGTCTGGGCTGTCCCTAGTCTTGTGTTGGCATTCTGACGGGCAGGGTCAGGACCCAGCTGAGCCCGTGGTTGCTTCTGGCCTGCAAGGGAGTGTTCTGGTCACACAGGCTGCTGGGCTGTGGTATTCCTGGGGCCGGTGTGTACCTGTTGGTGTACGAGGCCGATCCCACTGCTGGAGCAGGTTTGCGGTTGTGTAGGTCAAAGCTCCATCCAGTCCCTGGGCAGTAATCACCTGCCGACAGTGAGGCTGATTCCAAGGCCAGAGGAGGCTCACTGGTCAGAGGGGTCAGGGACTCTGGGGCTGGCGCCTGTCCACTGAGGTCTGGAGGCTGGTCCTTGGGCTTTTGGTGGCTGGGCCCATGTCCAGGGGCAGCTGTGCACTGAGGGTCTGAAGGCATCGTGTTCGCTGGTGGATGTGGCTATGCGCCTGCTCAGTTAGTTGCTTGGCCTGCAGCCCCCTAGTGCTTGTGTGTATAGTGTGGTGGAAATGGGTAAGGCTAGGTCCTGAGGCTAAATAGATAGAGGGAGGATTCTGAAATTTTGCTTGCTGGTGCCAGTGGCCGCGAGGTAGAATGAGCTCCCCCAGATGGCTGCTGCCAGTGTCCATGTCCCTGAGGCTGTGCTGTAAATGCCTCTTGCGTCTCTGGGAGACTCTCTAAGATCAGGGGGTAGGTGTAACGCAGGATCCTTGCAAATGACTGCTTCTGTTCTGATTCTCGGATCACGTGGGATTTTGTGAGCATCTTCTAAGAGTGGAATCTCTATTTCCCACAACCCTCTGGCTCTCTGGAAAATAAGCACTACTGGTGTTCAAAGCCCAACTTTCTAGGAACTCTTCTTCCCAGCACAGGATCCCTGGGCTTGGGAGCCTGATGTTGGGTTCATACCCCTTGCTCTCTGGGAGCCCCTCAGAAATTGTAATTATTCTCCCATGTGTGGGCCACCCCCAGGTGGTGTGGGTCTTGATGCTATTGAGATGTTGCCCCGTCCTTCCTGCCTTGCCGAGGGGCCTCTTATGTCTTTAGCTGTAAAACATCTTTCATGGTGAGTCCCGCTCTTTTCTTCAGTTGCTGCTCTGTAAACAATTGTGACTTTGGTGTGCGTCTGAGAGGCATCCAGCTCTGAGTTTCTGAATGCTACCATCTTGGACAGTCTCTCCACTTCATTCTTAAATCATATTATTTAATTTTTCTTAGTATCTTGTTTGATTCGTGACAGTTTGAAATTTATTATCACTCATGTTTACTTCGCCTGTTTTAAAAAATGGAATAGTGCATTCATTCAGTTTGAAATGAAGGTAGTGACCTGTGAATTTCCATACCTCAAAACTCAAGGATAGGACAAAAGCCTTTTCTACCTGTGTTACCCTCAAACTGTGCACCCCAGCCCAGCCTGGGGATTAACCTCTTGTACCCATGCTCACCTTCTGCTTTTGGACCGTAAACCATCACTGCATCTGTATGTGTGTTGACAACGTGAACTCTAGTCTTTCCAGTTTTTGTGTTTTGTTTTTTTGGTTTAGGGAATGGTCCTACTATGAATGTACATTTACTGGTCTGCTGAAGTTCATATATAAACCTGTCAAACACACATTACCAGAATTGGAATTGCTTGTATATACACTTTGCTAAATTTTAGAGACAATGCTAGAACAGAAGTAAATTGTATTTCAGGTCCCACAATATTCTCACACCATGAAAACCCTTCCCTTTTTCATATATCTGTGTGTAGTTTATCTTTATACCCATACTATATTTCCCAGAGATGGGTAAGTGTTATGTTTCTTGCCAGCACATTTACCGTATTGTTCAAAGTGAGGTGTTTACTGGTTTTAGCATGATCATATTTCCATGAACTCGCAAATACAAGATCTTCTCTCACACTGTCTTTTACTCCCTGCTGTTTTATATTGCCCTCCTAATTCTCAGTCCTGGTCTTTCTTTATGTTCTTCATCAACCTGGATAGGTTATACTATTTTCTCCTCTATTCAAGACCAACAGAATAGAATAGAACACCTAGAAATAAACCCTGATATATGGCCAAATGATTTTTGACAAGTTGCCAGACTTTTCAAAGTAAAAAGGATAGTATTTTCAACAAATGGTGCTGAGAAGTCTTGTTGTCAACGTGCAAAATAAGGAAGATGGACCCCTTACCTAACATCATATGCAAAAAATAATGAAAACGTATCAAGAAACTAAATATAAGACCTAATAAACTAAACAGTCTTAGAAGAAGACACAAGACAAGAGCTTCATGACATTGGATTTGGCAGTGTCTTCCTCAGTATGAAATGAAGGAACAACAAATGTACAGCTAACAAAAAATAAACAATTTGCAGTACATAATTAAAAAATAATGTGTATGAAAGAAATGTAAACAGAATAAAATGGCAACCCACAGATGGGAGAAAATATTTGAAAGCCATCTATCTGACAAGAGATTTCTCTTCAGAATATACCAAGAACTTCTACAACTCAACAAAAAGCAAACACCCTGATTCAAAAATGGATAAAAGACTTGAATAGATGGTTCTTCAAAAAGATGTACAAACGACTAAGCACTTGAATAGATGCTCCATATCACTAAATGCGTGTTTATATATTTGTGTGCATGCATACACACACAAGCACACACACACACATACACAAGCAGAAAACAAGTATTGGTGAGGAAGTGAGGGAGTAGGAAGCATTGTGATGTGTCAGAGGGAATGTAGAATGATACAGCTGCTTTGCAAAAGAGTATGGCAGTTTTTCAGATATTGAAAAATAGAATTACTCCATGATCCAGGAATCTTACTCTGAGGTATACCCAAAGGAACTGAAATCAGGGTCTTAAATATTTGTACTCTAGTGTTTAGAGCAGTAATAATCAGAGTAACTAAAATATGAGAGCAACCTACGTGTTCATTCACTGGTTCCTGGATAAGCAAAGTGTGGTATACTCATAGAATACAATATTATTCAGTGTGAAGAAGGAAAAGATCTAGGAATGTGCTACAACATGGATGAATCTTGAGGACATTTAGCTTCCAAAAATGCCACTTTTGTGACTTTTAGTGAGTCATAACAATACAACTACTTATTTCAATTATATGGGGTACTTAGTGTAGTCAAAACCATAGATCTGGGAGGGTAATGATGCTTTTCATGTGTTTATGGAACAAAAAGGAAAGTTAGGTTTAAAAGATATAGAGTTACAGTTTTAAAACGTAGAAAAGAATTAGAAAGATAAATGGCGATGTTGATCGCCCGATAATATGAATGTATTTAATATTACTGAACGCTGCACTTTATAATAATTAACATGTTATATTTTATGTTATTTGATTTTACCAACATACAAAATTGGGAAAGAATGTAATACGAGGGAAGGGAGTGGACCTGGGATACAGCAGACAGTAATCAGATGGGCGAGACACTGCATACGTTGAAGGAGAAGAGCTGAGAGTCTTCATTACTCTGAGGGTGTATTAAATAGATATGTGTGGGTGTACTGCTATCCCCCGTGGGTTATCTTAAAGAGTCTTTAATAAAGTCCATAAGGCTTGCTGAGGCTTTTTTAAAAACTGGATAACCTAGGAGATAATTAAAGGGTGGTACTTAAGTCTATGTCTAGGTTGACAGATTTTGCAGGGAACACGAACCCGAGAACAGTGGAAGTCCTGAGAGTGTAAGTACATGGAAATTAGAAAAAAAATAAAGGGAATTAGGAAAACTTTGGACTTGGAAGGTCATGTATTAATGAGTCAGACCTGAGGTCTCTAAGGAGTTATATACACAGTTGCTATTTGGATTACTTGTTGATAAAGACCAGTGGAAAAACTAGAGTCGTTTCCAAGTGTAGGTAAGATATACTGAGAGGATGGAGGTGGAAAGTAGGGAGGCCCAGAGAAAAGTGGGAAGGTCATATTGGGCTACGGTGGTGGTAATATCCAGCAGAACAGATGCTAGGGGAGAGTATGGATTCATCTTTCTTCTTTCGATTCCCCACCTCATCCTTAATAATTCTTTGGGACTGTTTCATTGCTCTGTGACGCAGGTACAGAATTCGCATGAGGAGACTACACCCTCAGTGTCCAGCTGTCTGAGGCCTCAGTGTGCTTCAAGTGATGGAGAACTCTTTCTTCTTTATGAGAAGAGTTAGTACCTCGTAGCTAAACTTAGGCTGGAGCTTATGCAATATTGATTCCGTTTTATATATACTGTTGGCATAGAGGTTCCTCCTCCTCTTTTCTTGACCATTCTGAAATGAATCTATATTTCTCAATATTTGGGTATATCAGATAAATACATTAAGGAAAGGAATCTTATATATTGCTCCCTGCATAGTTTGCTCTTTCTTGTTTCTCCTTTACCTTTACTAAATTAGCACAGGGAGAGACCTTGAAATGTTCTAATCAGGAGAGGTTAGAACATCATATTTCTAGAGAGGTTGGTTGGACAGAGCAGGGGTCCCAGTGAAAATCAAAGCTTCTGTTTCTACTTGGAAGTGTACCTGTATAGAGTAGAGGGCTCCAGGAAATATCCTGGAATATTCCAATGTCCCTGCAGGAGATCATTAAGCGAGGCAGGATGTGGTAGCAGATCAGGGTCCTATGACATGTTTGTCAGTCATCTGATGTGAGATTCTCAGAGCCAATCCCATATGGTAGGGCTGACTGCAGAGTGAGGCAGCACCTGTGAAAACCTTTGATCGCATGTTAAAGATGAAGCTCTGATTCTGGGGAGAATTCTGTTGCCTGACTGAATGTCACTCTTCGGTGGGGATGAGATTCTGTGCTTTTCTTCTCTTGATGACCACTGACTGAAAATCTTTAGAGGATCATGTCTAGAAAGCATTCTTGATTTAATTTCTTAAAGAAGAAAACATAGAAAACATTTTTATCCACTTCCAAATTGAGGATCAAGGGGAATGACATCAGCGAAAACGTCAGAGTCGGGAGCTCTGGCTTGTGTCCATCTCCAGAAACACGGACATACGTGGTCAAACCTGTCAGAATGATCTTTTCAACACATGTCAGTTTTCTTTTCTTTTCACCCTGTAGATTTATCTTTCATTGAAACTTAACTTACTACAGGATGTGGAGAATAAACAGGAAAGGTGAAACTGTATTTCCTGATGAACGAATCAGTAAGTCACATTAGCTGTTCTGAGCTATGTCTTACCCACCGTGACTGTAATTAAAACAAACAAACACTTTTTTTTTTGTTAAGTCAGTTCTGACATTTCCTCGTTAAAGACGAGGTAACAGATACAGACTTAGATCTCCCAGAATTGAGCAAACTTTTGATTGTACCTGTGCTGAATATATGAGCATGACCTGCTATAAATCTTCATGATACTGATTGCCACAACTGACAAATTCCCTTTTTCCACTCCTGATATGTTGCATGTAAGGAATGCACAGGTCACTAACCCCAGCTGGTCACAGGTAAACTCTGCCACATGGATTACTGCATGTTTTCCTGCCGGAAGACTACACATTCTTTTTTTTTTTTTTTTTGGTGGTACGCGGGCCTCTCACTGCTGTGGCCTCTCCCGTTGCGGAGCACAGGCTCCGGACGCACCGGCCCAGCGGCCATGGCTCACGGGCCCAGCCGCTCCGCGGCATGTGGGATCTTCTCGGACCGGGGCACGAACCCGTGCCCCCTGCATCCGCAGGCAGATTCTCAACCACTGCGCCACCAGGGAAGCCCGACTACACATTCTTGAGTATCATGCCTGCAGAGTATCAGGACTCTTCTTTTTTCTGGATAATTTTATGAGAAAAATATAAATTGTATTTGCATATTCTTCATGTTTTTATTTATCAATTCTCTTTCAAGTCCTAAGTGCAGATATTAAAATGATTTCCAAGAGGGTGGTAAATAAGACAGCTACGTATATGCTCCAAAATTAGCAATAAAGCATAATACAATTGTAAATGCATTAATGTGTGATTAATATGTAGATATTTATGTAAAAGCAATTTTAGTAATGCTTTGTGGAGAGCTTCAGAATCTAGGTATTAAAATAAAAGAAGAAGGAGTTCTTGAAACTCTCAGGGAATTATAGAGAATTCTTTGTGTCTATAAATATCAACCTGAAATAATGCATATTCTCAGAAATAAACTAAGCATAAAATTGTAGGAAGAAACTTCATGAAATGAAAGAGCGTGTGCTGGCCATACAAGAAAAATAATATTCTCAGAGAATAATGAACAGTGTGGAGTTCAGCAGAAGGGTAATACAGACTCAGGCAGTAAATCTTTGGAGACCCTAATTATGAGTTCCTGATATTTCATCTTTGGAGAGACAGTAGTCAGTCATTTGAAATATGATGTTATAAGATGACGTTAACATACTTAAATACTTTCGTTTAGAAATGACCACTTAGAACCAGAATAAATGAAAGAGATCACAAAAGTATGTTTTTGTTGATTTTTAAAGACCTCAGGTGAGTGCTGATAATTTAAAAATCCATGATGTCTTTCACTGCAAAGTAAAGAAACTGTTAGAGTGGAGCGATGACTGGACTGGATGTCAATATTCTGACATCGGCTGAGTGTGATTCGTGTTTGGTAATTGCAGTCATTGTTGCTTTTGTTGTGGTCATCCATTTACAATGCTTGGTGTCAGTTGATTTATCTGTTGTAAAAATAAAATACAGTCTGTGTGTGTAAAAAAACATACGTGATGTCTTGATAAAGTTGTATGGAATTTGAGATCCAGAAAAAAGCATTTATTTTCTGTAATGCTAGGATGCTAATTGGACATTTTTGCAAGAAAGGGATTTCAGGATGCAAAAATCTCATGTCTCTAAGGTGGGAAGTCAGTTCATTGTGGAACATTCTATTAAACTTGTGTGAGTGGAGAAATAATCCTTTGCAAGGAAGAGGTCTCGATTCCCTTTTTAATAGTTAGTGGTTTATAGTATACCGAATGAGGAAAATGGCTATTTCTGAACTTTAGAAAAAAAGAATATAGTTTTTCTGCGTTTATATTGAGAAGCTGATGTAGAATATCCAAAATTCTTTATTTTGAAAAACAATGTAATTAATTTGACATAATTCATATATATTGAACCTGTGGTACACACACACAATAAAACTTACATTCAAAAAATGTTTTGCACTTAAGAAATATTTTCTAGTGTAGTCAATTTACAATGTTGTGGGTTTTTTAATACATGTTTATTGGAGTATAATTGCTTTCTAACACTGTATTACTTTGTGCTTTACAACAAAGTGAATCACCTATAGGTATACGTATATTCCCCTTATCCCCCCTCTTGAGCCTCCCTCCACCCTCCCTATCCCACCCCTCTGGGGGTCATAAAGCACCGAGCTGATCTCCCTGGCTATGTGGCCGCTTACCACTAGCTCTTTTACATTTGGTAATGTATATATGTCAGTGCTACTCTCTCACTACGTCCCTGTCTCCCCTTCCACCCTGTGTCCTTAAGTCCGTTCTCTACATCTGTGCCTCTAGTCCTGTCCTATCACTAGGTTCGTCAGTACCATTTTTCTACATTCCATATATATGTGTTCATGTATGGTATTTGCTTTTCTCTTTCTAACTTACTTCACTCTGTATGACAGACTCTAGGTCCAACGACCTCACTACAAATAACTAAATTTTGTTCCTTTTTATGGCTGAGTAATATTCCATTATATATATGGGCTACATCTTCTTTATATATTCATCCATCAGTGGACATTTAGGTTGCTTCTATATCCTGGCTATTGTAAACAGTGCTACAGTGAACATTGTGGTACATGTATCTTTTTTTTTGTGTGTGTGGTACGCGGGCCTCTCACTGTTGTGGCCTCTCCCATTGCAGAGCGCAGGCTCCGGACGCGCAGGCTCAGCGGCCATGGCTCACGGGCCCAGCCGCTCTGCGGCATGTGGGATCTTCCCGGACCGGGGCACGAAGCCGTGTCCCCTGCATCGGCAGGTGGATTCTCAACCACTGCGCCACCAGGGAAGCCCCATGTATCTTCTTGAATTATGGTTTTCTCCAGGTATATGCCCAGTAGTGGGATTGCTGGGTCATATGATAGTTCTATTTTTAGCTTTTAAGGAACCTCCATACTGTTCTCCATAGTGACTGTATCAGTTTACATTCCCACCAACAGTGCAGGAGGGTTCCCTTTTCTCCACCCCCTCTGCAGCCTTTATACATTGTTGTATTAATTTCTGTATAATTAATTAATTATAATTAATTATATATACATATAATTAATATATATATTCTTTTCCATTATGGTTTAACACAGGATATTGAATATAGTTTCCTCTGCTATACAGTAGTAGGTCTTTGTGGGTTGTCCATCCTATGTAGAATAGTTTGCTTCTGCTATTCCAAAACTCCCAATCTTTCCTTCGCTCTCTCCTTGGCAACCACAACTCTGTTTTCTGTATCTGTGTGTTTGTTTCTGTTTCACTGACATATTCATTTGTGTCCTGTTTTCGATCCCACATATAAGTGATATTATATGCTACTTGTCTTTCTGTTTCTGACTTACTTCACTTAGTATCATTATCTCTAGGTCCATCCATGTTGCTGCAAATGCCATTATTTCATTCTTTTTATGTCTGAGTAATATCTGTTGTATATGTATGCCACACCTTCTTTATACATTCATTTTTCAATGAGCATTTAGGTTGTTTCCAAGTCTTGGCTATTATAAATAGTGCTGCTATGAACATAGGGTTTCATGTGTCTTTTTGAATTATAGTTTTGTCTGGATATATGTCCACAAGTGAGATTGCTAGATCATATGGCAACTCTCTTTATAGCATTTTTGAGGAACCTCCATACCGTTTTCCATAGTGGGTGCACCTACTTACATGGCCACCAACAGTGTAGAAGGGTTCCTTTTTCTCCATATCCCCTCCAGCATTTGTTAATTGTAGATTTTTTTAATGATGGCCATTCTGATCTGTGTGAAGTGATACCTCATTGTAATTTGGATTTGCATTTCTCTAATCATTAGTGATGATGAGCATCTTTTCATGTGCCTGTTGGCTCTACTTATGTCTTCTTTGGAGAAATGTTTATTTAGGTCTTCTACCCATTTTTCCACTGAGTTATTTGTTATTTTGTTGTTGAGTCGTATGAGCTGTTTGTATAGTTTGGAAATTAAGCCCTTGTCAGTCTCATCATTTGCTAATATTTTCTCCCAGTCCATAGGGTGTATTTTCATTTTGATTATGGTTTCCTTTGCTGTGCAACAGCTTATAAGTTTGGTTAGTTCTTGTTTCTTTTTTGATTTTACAGTAAGTCTCCTCCATATGAACAAGTTCTGTTCCAAGAGTGCGTTTGTAAGTCCAATTTGTTTGTAAGTCCCACAAAGTTAGCCTAGGTACCCAACTTACACAGTCGGCTCTATGGTATTGTACCGTAATATGTTTATAATACTTTCCATGCAAACAATACATAAAAAACAAACACAAAAATAAAGAAAATGTTTTTAATCTGATAGTACAGTAAGTAGAAAAGTACAGTAGTACAGTACGACAGCTTTGATACTGGGGCTGGCATGGAGGGAAGAGGCAAGAAGAGTTACTGACTGGAGGAGGCAGAGGAGGTGGGAGAAGGTAGAGGTGGAGGATTATCAGCAGTAGGAGACAGAGGGCAAGCTGCCATTTCACTCACGCCTGACATTGATGGCAGAGGTTCTGGTTCCTTGCTGGATTTCATTCTATCTACCCTCTTGAAAAAATGATCCATTGATGTCTGGGTAGTAGTTCCTTTTTTCTCATCATAGGTGACAAGGTAGCGTAGCACTGGATTGCATTCTGAATGGTTGCCACCTTTGGGTACCATTCTAGGTTCGGGTCCTATACCTCAAAAACGAACAGTGCTTCCTCAAATAAAGAAGATTCCGTTGCCATTCTCTGTGTCGTGAATCTCTTCAGTTCTTCTGTTACCTCGTCTTCCTCCTGTCCCTCTTCATCCTTTCTCTGGACCTCCAATTCCATCAGCAAGCTCCTCATGTTGCACAGCAAGGAGTTCAATGAAGTCGTCCTCTTGCAGATCTAGCTGCAGCTTCTCTCTGTGGGTCACTACGTTGCTGAAGACCTCTTCAGACTTCTGATCTACCTTCTCAAATCCACAAAAATCACGAACAAACTGTGGGCAAAGTTTCTTCCAAACTCCATCCACGGTGCCCACCATACCCTCACACCGTGCAAAGTCAGTGTTTTTTATGGTCTTGTGGATGTTATAGTCCTTCCAAAGTTGTCCCTAGGTTGTTCCTGATTTGTCACTTACCTTCACTGCCTGACAAAAAGTGGGACATAAGTAATATTTCTTGAAAGTCACTTTAACTCCCTGGTCCATAGGTTGAATGAGCAATGTAGTATTCGGTGGCAGATGCACTACTTTGACGTTGAGATGAAAGTCATTCGTGGATGGGGGATGGCCCAGAGCATTGTTGAGCAGCAAAAGAATGTTTTGCTGGAATGTCCTTCTCCAAGCGATATTTCTCTACATCTGGGATAAAGTGGTGGTAAAAGCAGTCCTGGAACGTGGCCTGTGCAATCCAGGATTTAGGGTTATGCTTCCACACAACAGGAAGAGAGCCCTTGGCTATGTTTTTAAGGGTTCTTGGGTTCTCTGAATGATAAACTAAGAGAGGCTTCAGCTTCAATTCACCAGAAGCATTGCCACGAAACAACAGTTAGCCTATCCTTTGCTGTTTTACAGCCCGGCATCAACTTTTCCTCCTTACTGATGTAATTTTGGTCTGGCATCTTCCAGTACAGTTGTGTCTCATCCACATTAAAAACCTGGTCGGGTAAATACACACCATCATCAATCATTTCTTAAAGTGTTTCCGGAAGTTCCTGGACATCTACCCTATATGCACTTGCTGCCTCTCCACTTACTTTTACATTGTGAAATTTGGCTCTAGCCTTGAACCGATGAAACCAGCCATGGCTGACATTAAAAGATGTGCCCTCTGATTCTTTTCCGTGTTTCTTCAAGTCTTCATAAAGGCCTTTAGCTTTCTCTTGAATCAGCATTAAGCTGAGCAGGACTCAGCGCTGATGTTGGTCTTGCATCTGCACACTGAGAAGTTTCTCCATCTCCTCCACCACTTTTCCATGCTTCTTCGATATTTTGTCAACATCGTCAGCACAGCAGACTTCACATGTTCCAAGATCTTGTCCTTGGTCTTTAGATTTGTGCCAGTGATTGAATGATTCATGTTATAAGAATGAGCGATGTCTAACATCTTTTTGCCTCGATCCACTCTCTCAATTACTTTCACTTTTCTTTCCATCATTATCGCTTGGCGCTTCTTAACAGTACCAGCTACATCACCACTGCTTTTACACTTGCCTCCAGACATCTTGGCCTTGAAATAAAGGTACTGTACTACTGTACTCTATAATACAGTACTGTAAAGCACACAAAAGCACAACCACTTATAGAGGATGCATGCACGTGACAATGTATGCCAGATACACAAACTAACTTACATGATTTGACACGCGAATGGACGTTTGCATCTTTGAAAGTTTTCAACTTGAAAGTTTGTATGTAGGTGACACTGTATTTCTGCTGCCTCGGGAGAACTACCTAGGAAAACTGTGGTATGATTTACGTCAGAGAATGTTTTGCTTATGTTCTCTTCTAGGAGTTTGAAGGTGTCTTATCTTATATTTAAGCATATAAGCCGTTTGGAGTTGATTTTTGTGTATGCTGTGAGGGTATGTTCTGACTTCACTGATTTGCATATGGCTGTCCAACTTTCAAAACACCACTTGCTGAAGAGACTATCTTTTCTCCACTGTATATTCTTGCCTCCTTTGTCGAAGGTTAATTGACCATAGGTGTGTGGGTTTATTTCTGGGATCTCTATTCCATTCCATTGATCCATGTATCTATTTCTGTGGCAATACCATGCGGCTTTGATTACTTTAACTTTGTAGTATTGTCTGAAATTTAGGAGGGTTATGCCTCCTGCTTTGTTCTTTTTCCTCAGGATTGTGTTGACAGTTCTGACTTTTTATGGTTCCAGATATATTTTAGGATTATTCTAGTTCTGGGGGAAATGTCATGGGTATTTTGATAGGGATCACATTAAATCTGTAGATTGCTTTGGGTAATATAGCCATTTTAACAGTATTAATTCTTCCCATCCAAGAGCATGGGATGTCTTTCCATTTCTTTGAATCATCTTCAGTTTCCTTTACTAATGTTTTGTAGTTTTCAGCATATAAATCTTTCACCTCCTTGATGAGAGTTTTATTCGTAAGTCTTTTATTTTTTTTGATGCCATTTAAAAAAGGGATTGTTTGTTCACATTTCCTTTCTGATATTTCATTGTTAGTGTAAAGAAATGCAACCAGGGACTTCCCTGGTGTCTCCATGGTTGAGAATCTGCCTGCAAATACAGGGGACATGGGTTTGAGCCCTGGTGCAGGAAGATCTCACATGCCGTGGAGAAACTAAACCTGTGTGCCACAGCTACTTAGCCTGCACACTAGAGCCCGTGAGCCACAAATACTGAGCCCGTGTGTCACAACTACTTATGCCCGCATGCCTAGAGCCCATGCTCTGCAACAAGAGAAGCCACTGCAATGAGAAGCCTGTGCACCACAATGAAGACTAGTCCCCAGTGGCCACAACTAGCAAAAACCTGTGCACAGCAATGAAGATCCAATGCAGCCAAAATAAATTAACAAAAAAGAAAAACAAGAAATGCAACCAATTTATGTATGTTAATCTTGTATCCTGCTACTTTGCTATATTTGTTTATCAATTCTAGTAGGTTTTGGGTGGAATTTTTAGGATTTCCTTTATATATATTATCATGTCATCTGCAAATGATGACAAATTTACCTCTTCCCTTCCAATTTGGTTAGAGTTTTTTCTTTTTTCTGTCTGATTGTTGTGGCTAGGACTTCCAGTACTATGTTGAAGAGAAGAGGTGAGAGTGGGAATCCTTGTCTTGTTCCGGATTTTAGCGGGAAGGCTTTCACCTTAGGAACATTGAGTATTATATTGCCTGTGGGCTTGTCATAAATAGCTTCTATTATGTTGAGATATGTTTCCTCTATACCCACTTTGGTGAGTGTTTTTATGATGAATGGATACTGAAGATTTTCAAATGCTTTTTCGGCATCTATTGAGATGATCTTTTTTTTGTTTTTTTCCTTTGTTGATGGGGTGTATCATGTTGATTGATTTGCCTATGTTGAAACAACTTTGTGACACTGGGGTGAATCAAATTTGGTCATGGTGTATGATCCTCTTATGTGTTGTCAGATTCAGTTTTCTAATATTCAGATGAGAATTTTTGCATCTAAATTTATCGAAGATATTGGCCTGCAATTTTCTTTTTTGATAGTGTCTTTCTCTGTGCTTTTTTTTGGAAAGTCTTTATTGAATTTGTTCCAATATTGCTACTGTTTTGTTTTGGTTTGTTGTTTGTGAGGCATGTGGGATCTCAGCTCCACCACCAGGGATTGTACTCACACCCCCTGCACTGGAAGGTGAAATCTTAACTGCTGGACCACCAGAAAAGTCCTCATCTGTTTTTTGTTTGTTTGTTTTAGTCAATTTCTTTCTTTATTTTTGGATGCATTGGGTGTTCGTTGCTGTGCACGGGCTCTCTCTAGTTGTGGTGAGCAGGGGCTACTCTTCATTGTGGTGTGCAGGCTGTTCATTTCGGTGGCTTCTTTTTTTGCAGAGCATGGGCTCTAGGTGTGCAGGCTTCAGCAGTTGTGGCTATCAATCTCAGTAATTGTGGCTCATGGGATGTAGAGTGCAGGCACAGTCGTTGTGGCACACAGGCTTAGTTGTCCCATGGCATGTGGGATCTTCCCAGACCAGGGCTCGAACCGATGTCCCCTGCATTGGCAGATGGATTCTTAACCACTGTGCCACCAGAGAAGTCACCCCACCTGTTTTTGATATCAAGGTGATGATGGCTTCATAGAATGTCTTTGGAAGTATCCCTTACTCTTCAATCGTTTTGAAGAGTTTGAGAAGAATTAGTGTAAGTTCTTTTTTGTATATTTGGTAGAATTTGTCTGTGAAATCATCTGATCCTGGACTTTTGTTGGTAAGGAGTTTTTTAAAATTACAGATTCTATTTTGCTTTTAGTGATCAGTATGTTCAAGTTATCTATTTCTTCTTGATTCAGTTTTGTTTGGCTGTAAAAAACCAACATATATTTTAACGTAATTTTAGCAACTAAATACTTACCATGTATTAGACCACAAAAGAGTGAAGAAAACAATATTAAAACAGTTTTTCAAATAGAAAAAGTATTGAAATATTTTTAAGAAATTGGGATAATAATGCTAATTACAATAATGACAAATTGTTCTGAACTTAAAGACTACTTTATTGGGCTTCCCTGGTAACGCAGTGGTTGCGAGTCTGCCTGCCGATGCCTGAGACACGGGTTCATGCCCTGGTCTGGGAGGATCCCACATGCCATGGAGCGGCTGGGCCCGTGAGCCATGGCCGCTGAGCCTGCGCGTCCGGAGCCTGTGCTCCGCAACGGGAGAGGCCACAACAGTAAGAGGCCCGCCTACCACACACAAAAAAAGACTATCTAAGATGCTTATTATATGCTTATTATAAGCATGATATTATATGCTTATATATTATATATGCTTATTATATGCTTATTATATTCTTATTATAGGCATGATATATGCTTATTGTTTTATTGTTTTAAAATACATGGAATGTTTTCTCCTTTCTAATGTAATTCTTTTATTTTACCTGTATATTGTGAAAAAAATGTAGTTGCACATAATATAAAAATTATACTTTAATAGGAGATATTAATCCGTTTACAGTTACTATAGTACTGAAAACACTTAGGTTTAGAGTTACCATGTTATTGAGTGCTCTTATTTATTTATTTATTTAAAAATATTTAATTTGGGGGGGGCATAAATTATTTATTTATTTTTATCATCTTTATTGGACTATAATTGCTTTACAGTGGTGTGTTAGTTTCTGCTTTATAACAAAGTGAACAAGCTCTACATATACATATATCCCCTTATCTCCTCCCTCTTGCGTCTCCCTCCCACCCTCCGTATCCCACCGTCTAAGTGGTCACAAAGTACTGAGCTGATCTCCCTGTGCTATGCAGCTGTTTCCTACTAGTTATCTGTTTTACATTTGGTAGTATATATAAGTCCATGTCACTCTCTCACTTCGTCAAGGCTTACCCTTCCCCCTCCCCATGTCCTCAAGTCCATTCTCTATGTCTGCGTCTTTATTCCTGTCCTGCCCCTAGGTTCTTCCCAACCATTTTCTTTCTTTTTTTTTTAGATTCCATATATATGTGTTAGCATACAGTATTTGTTTTTCTCTTTCTGACTTACTGCACTCTGTATGACAGACTCTAGGTCCATCCACCTCAGTACAAATAACTCAATTACATTTCTTTTTATGGCTGAGTAATATTCCATTTTATATTGAAGATGTGCAACATCTTCTTGATCCATTCATCAGTTGATGGACACTTAGATTGCTTCCATGTGCTGGCTATTGCAAATAGAGCTCCAATGAACATTATGGAACATGACTCTTTTTGAATGATGGTATTCTCTAGGTGTATGCCCAGTACTGGGATTGCTGTATCATATGGTAGTTCTATTTTTAGGTTTTTAAAGAACCTCCATACTATTCTTGAGAGTGGGTGTATCAATTTACACTCCCACCAACGGGGCAAGAGGGTTCTATTTTCTCCACACCTCTGCAGCATTTATTGTTTCTAGATTTTTGGATGATGACCATTCTTACCTGTGTGTGGTGATACCTCATTGTAATTTTGATTTGCATTTCTCTGATGATCAGTGATGTTGAGCATTCTTTCATGTGTTTGTTGGCAATCTGTATAACTTCTTTGGAGAAATGTCTATTTAGGTCTTCTGCCCATTTATGGATTGGGTTGTTTGTTTTTTTGATATTGATCTGCACGGGCTGCTTGTAAAGTTTGGAGATTAATCCTTTGTCAGTTGCTTCATTGGAAAATATTTTCTCTCATTCTGAGGGTTGTCTTTTCATCTTGTTTACGTTTTCCTTTGTTGTGCAAAAGCTTTTAAGTCTCATTAGGTCTCATTTGTTTATTTTTGTTTTTATTTCCATTTCTCTAGGAGGTGGGTCAAAAAGGATCTTGCTGTGATTGATGTCATAGAGTGTTCTGCCTATGTTTTTTCCTCTAAGAGTTTTATAGTGTCTGGGCTTACATTTAGGTCTTTAATCCATTTTGAATTTATTTTTGTGTATGGTGTTAGGGAGTCTTCTAATTTCATTCTTTTACCTGTAGATGTCCAGTTTGCCCAGCACCACTTACTGAAGAGGCCATGATTTCTCCATTGTATATTCTTGTCTCCTTTATCAAAACTAAAGTGACCATATGTGCATAGGTTTATCTCTGGGTTTTCTCTCCTGTTCCATTGATCTATATTTCTGTTTTTGTGCCACTACCATACTGTCTTGACTACTGTAGCTTTGTAGTATTGTCTGACGTCAGGGAGCCTGATTTTTCTAGCTCTGTTCTTCTTCTCAAGATTGCTTTGGCTGTTCAGAGTCTTTTGTGTTTCCATACAAATTGTGAATTTTTTTTGTTCCAGTTGTCTGAAAAATGCCATTGGTACTTTGATATGGATTGCATTGAATCTGTAGGTTGCTTTGGGTAGTATAGTCATTTTCACTATGTTGATTCTTCCAATCCAAGAACATGGTATATCTCTCTATCTGTTTGTGTCATCTTTGATTTCTTTCCTCAGTGTCTTATAGTTTGTTGAGTAAACGTCTTTTGTCTCCTTAGGTAGGTTTATTCCTAGGTATTTTATTCTTTTTGTTGCAGTGGTAAATGGGAGTGTTTCCCTAATTTCTCTTTCAGATTTTTCATTTTAGTGTATAGGAATGAAAGAGATATGTGTACGTTAATTTTGTATGCTGCAACCTTACCAGATTGATTGATTAAGTCTAGTAGGTTTCTGGTAGCATCTTTAGGATTCTCTATGTATAGTATCATGTCATCTGCAAACAGTGAGAGCTTAACTTCTTATTTTCTGATTTGGATTCCTTTTATTTCCTTTTCTTCTCTGGTTGCTGTAGCTAAAAATTCCAGAAGTGTGTTGAATCATAGTGGTGAGAGTGGGCAACCTTGTCTTGCTTCTAATATTGGTGGAAATGGTTTCACTTTTTCACCATTGAGAATGATGTTGGCTGTGGGTTTGTCATATATGGCTTTTATTATGTTAAGGAAAGTTCCCTCTATGCCTACTTTCTTGGGTTTTTAAAAAATCATAAATGGTTATTTAATATTGTCAGAAGAATTTTCTGCATCTATTGAGATGATCATATGGTTTTTATCCTTCAGTTTTTTAGTATGGTGTATCACATTGATTTGCATATATTGAAGAATCCTTGCATCCCTTGGATAAACCCCACTTGATCTTGGTGTATGATCCTTTTAATGCTCTGTTGATTTCTGTTTGCTAGTATTTTGGTGTGGATTTTTCCATCTATGTTAATCAGTGATATTGACCTGTAGTTTTCTTTCTTTGTGACATCTTTGTCTGGTTTTGGTATCAGGGAGATGGTGGTCTCATAGAATAAGTTTGGGAGAGATCCTCCCTCTGCTCTATTTTGGAAGAGTTTGAGAAGGATAGGTGTTAACTCTTCTCTAAATGTTTGATGGAATTTGCATGTGAAGCCATCTGGTCCTGGGCTTTTGTTTGTTGGAATATTTATAATCACAGTCTCAATTTCAGTGCTTGGGATTGGTTTGTTTATAGTTTCTATTTCTTCCTGGTTCAGTCTTGGAAGGCTGTGCTTTTCTAAGAATTTGTCCATTTCTTCCAGGTTGTCCATTTTATTGGCCTATAGTTGCTTGCAGTAATCTCTCATGATCCTTTGTATTTCTGCAGTGTCAGTTGTTACTTCTCCTTTTTCATTTGTAATTCTATTGATTTGAGTCCTGTCCCTTCTTTTCTTGATGAGTCTGGCTAATGGTTTATCAATTTTGTCTATCTTCTCAGGGAACCAGCTTTTAGTTTGTTTGATCTTTGCTGTTGTTTCCTTCATTTATTTTTCATTTATTTCTGATATGATCTTTATGATTTCTTTCCTCTGCTGACTTTGTTTTTTTTTTTTCTTTCTTTCTCTAATTGCTTTAGGTGTAAGGTTAGCTTGTTTATTTGAGATGTTTCTTGTTTCTTGAGGTAGGATTTTATTGCTATAAACTTCCCTCTTAGAACTCCTTTTGCTGCATCCCATAGGTTTTGGGTCTTCATGTTTTCATTGTCATTTGTTTCTAGGTATTTTTAAATTTCCTCTTTCATTTCATCAGTGATGCCTTGGTTATTAAGTAGAGTATTTTTTAGCGTCCATGTGTTTGTATTTTTTACAGATTTTTTTTCCTGTAATTGATATCTAGTCTGATAGCATTGTGGTTGGAAAAGATACTTGATAATGATTTCAATTTTCTTAAATTTACCAAGGCTTGATTTGTGACCCAAGATATGATCTATCCTGGAGAATGTTCCACGAGCCCTTGAGAAAAAGTGTATTCTGTTGTTTTTGGATGGAATGTCCTGTGAGTATCAATTAAGTCCATCTTGTTTAATGTATCATTTTAAAGCTTGTGTTTCTTTATTTATTTTCATTTTGGATGATCTGTTCATTGGTGAAAGAGGGGTGCTAAAGTCCCCTACTATGATTGTGTTACTGTCGATTTCCCCTTTTATGGCTGTTAGCATTTGCCTTATGTATTAAGTTGCTCCTATGTTGGGTGCATAAGTATATAGAATTGTTATATCTTTTTCTTGGATTGATCCCTTGATGATATGTAGTGTCCTTCTTTGTTTCCTGTAATAGTCTTTATTTTAAAGTCTTTTTTGTCGGATATGAGAATTGCTACTCTAGCTTTCTTTTGATTTCCATTTGCATGGATTATCTTATTCCATCCCCTAACTTTCAGTCTGCATGTGTCCCCAGGTCTCAAGTGGGTCTCTTGTAGACCACATATATACCAGTTATGTTTTTGGATCCATTCAGCCAGTCTATGTCTTTTGGTTGGAGCATTTAATCCATTTACATTTAAGGTAATTATTGATATGTATGTTCTTATGACCATTTTCTTAATTGTCTTGGGTTTGTTATTGTAGGTCTTTTCCTTCTCTTGTGTTTCCTGCCTAGAGAATTTCCTTTAGCATTTCTTGTAAAGCTGGTTTGGTGGTGCTAAATTCTCTTAGTTTTTGCTTGTCTGTAAAGATTTTAATTTCTCTGTCAAATCTGAATGAGATCTTTGCTGGTTCGAGTAATCTTGGTTGTAGCTTTTCCCCTTTCATCACTTTAAATATGTCCTGCCAGTCCCTTCTGGCTTGCAGAGTTTCTGCTGAAAGATCATCTGTTAACCTTACGGGGATTCCCTTGTATGTTATTTGTTGTTTTTCCCTTGCTGCTTTTAATATTTTTTCTTTGTTATTTAATTTTTGATAGTTTGATTAATATATGTTTTGGCATGTTTCTCCTTGGGTTTATCTTGTATGGGACTCTCTGTACTTCCCGGACTTGATTAATGATTCCCTTTCCCATATTAGGGAACTTTTCAACAAAAATCTCTTCAAATATTTTCTCAGTCTCTTTCTTTTTCTCTTCTACTTCTGGGACCCTGATATTCGAATGTTGGTGTGTTTAATGTGGTCCCAGAAGTGTCTCAGATTGTCCTCAATTCTTTTCATTCTTTTTTCTTTATTCTGCTCTGCAGTAGTTATTTCCACTATTTTATCTTCCAGGTCATTTATCCATTCTTCTGCCTCAGTTATTCTGCTATTGTTTCCTTCTTGAGAATTTTAAATTCCATTTATTGTGTTGTTCATCATTGTTTGTTTGCTCTTTAGTTCTTCTAGGTCCTTGTGAAATGTTTCTTGTATATTCTCCATTCCAGTTCCAAGATTTGGGATCATCTTTACTATCATTACTCTGAATTCTTTTTCAGGTAGACTGCCTGTTTTCTCTACATTTGTTTGGTCCGGTGAGTTTTTACCTTGCTCCTTCATCTGCTGTGTGTTTCTCTGTCTTCTCATTTGGCTTTGGGGACTGTGTTTGGGGTCACCTTTTTGCAGGCTGCAGATTCGTAATTCCCATTGTTTTGGTGTCTGCCTCCAGTGACTAAGGTTGGTTCAGTGGGTTGTGCAGGCTTTCTGGTGGAGGGGACTGGTGCCTGTGTTCTGGTGGGTATGTCTGGATCTTGTCCTTCTGGTGGGCAATTCTGCATCCGGTGGTGTGTTTTGGGGTGTCTGTGGCCTTATTATGATTTTAGTCAGCCCCTTTGCTAATGGGTGGGCCTGCATTCCTGTCTTGCTAGTTGTTTGGCATGGGATGTCCGGCACCATATCTTGCTGGTCTCTGACTGGAGCCAGGTCTCAGCATGGAGACGGATATCTCTGGGAGAGTTTTCATCGTTTGATATTATAAGGTGCTGGAGGTCTCTGGTAGATAAATGTCCTGAACTTGGCTCTCTCACCTCAGAGGCACAGGCCTGACACATGGCCGGAGCAGCAAGATCCTGTCAGCCACACGGCTGGGGGTGAGAGCAAGAGGTAGCTTTGGTACATCTCAAAGACCACCAATGGGATTCACTGACCATTTTCTCCCCAGACGTGAAGAAAACAAAATTCAGTCTTCGTCTAGTCAGCCACTTTGGTAGCCAGCCTCCAAGATGGCCCTAATTATCCCCTAATTATCTCCCAGTCTTCATCTACCTGTGTGTCTCCTCACACTTGAAAAAAGCTCACTGTTTAACTAATAAGAAATTGCAGAAATGACAAAGTGCAGTTTCCAAGTTTATCAAAGGCATTGCAGCTTCTGCTTTGGTTTCTGCTAGATCACTCATCCTGGGGTAATCCAGCTTCCATGTCATGAGGACACTCAAGCAGCCCTAAGGAGAGATCCATGTGTCAAGGAACTGAGGCCTCTTACTTACAACCATGTGAGTGAGTCATCTCAGAAGTCAAAAGATTTAATTTTATTTATTTTTTGTTGCATTGGGTCTTCGTTGCTGCACAAGGTTTCTCTAGTTGTGTCACACAGGGGTTACTCATCGTTGCGGCGCACGGGTTTCTCCTTGCAGTGGTTTCTCTTGTTGTGGAGTATGGACTCTAGGTGCATGGGCTTCGTAATTGTGTCATTCAGGCTCAATAGTTATTGCTTGCAGGCTCTAGAGTGCAGGCTCAGTAGTTGTAGTGCACGGGCTTAGTTGTTCCATGGCATGTGGGATCTTCCCAGACAGGGCTCAAACCTGTGTCCCCTTTATTGGTATGGAGATTCTTAACCACTGTGCCACCAGGGAAGCCCCTGGTAACTAGTTCTTGAACTTTTCAGCCTCAGCAATTATGAGAAAACAAAAATATTCTGTTGTTTATAAAATACCAAGTCTCTCGTATTTTGTTTTAGCAGTGAAGGGGCTGGCTGAGGAGTAATATCTGTGAGCTTGAAGACATATCAAGAGAAACCTTTAAATCTCAAAAGAAAAAATGGGCAGGAAAGAAATCAGCAGAACAGAGTAATCAATAATTGTGAAACAGTGAAAATGCTGTGACCTATACATAATGGATATAGCAGGAGGAAAATAAAGGTAACAAAGAACAGAAAGAATTTTTTTAAATGACTGAGAATCTCCCCAAATTAATGTCTCACACTAAATCCATAACATCCAAACTTAGAGAAACATATGAATAGTAAAGAAAATTGACCAATATCTCTCAGGACCATCAATGCAAAAATCGTCAACAAAATATTAACAAATCAAATCCAACAATATTTTGAGAGAATTTTATATCATGAATGAGAAGGAATAATCCCAGTTATGCAAGGCTTGTTCAACATTCTGAAATCAAATAATTATATTCATCATATCAACACCCTAAAGACAATCATTAACATATCACTAGATTCAGAAGACCTTTGAAAAAGCCTAAAACCCATTCTTCATAAAAACTCTTAGTTAAAGAAATAGACTGGAAGTTTCTCAAGTTGATAATAAAGATCTACAGGAAACTTTGATCTTACCTCATGATTAATGGTTAAAAACATGAAGCTTTGTCACTAAGTTCAGGTAAAAACAAGGATGTCCCCTTTCATGACTCCTTTTCCATATTTTACTCCAAGTCCTTACTAATGCAATAAGGCATAAAAAGAAATAAAACAGTACAGATTGGTTAGAAAAAAATGAAAGCAGCCTAAATAAAATGTGGACCATTATACTTTATGGGCACCTCACCAAAGAAAATAGACACCATGCATATAAGTATACAGAAGAATAATCCAGATTACATGCTGCCATAAAAAAGCAAATTAAAAATACAATTACATACCACTATGTAACACTTAGAATGGCTAAAATGTGTACAATGACAAGGACAAATTCTGTAGCGGATGTGGAACATTAGGAAATGACATTTGTTATTGGTGGAAATGAAAAATAATGCAGCTACTTTGGTAGTCTGATTGACACTTGCTATAATATTGAACATTCCATTACTGTACAATCCAGCAAGTGTTCTCATGGATATTAACTGAAAGTAGTTTAAAACATACTTCCAGATGAAAACCTGCATATGGATATTTATAGCACCTAATTCAATATTGCCAAAATGTGAATGAAACTAAGGTGTCCTCCAATAGGTGAATGAAATGATATAGTATTAATATATACTGGGAATGGGATAATATTGAGCACTAAGAAAGTAAGCTATCAAGCCATAAAAATATATGGGAATTCTTTTTTTCTTTTGAAATGAGGTGATTTTCTTTATTTTGTAATTTAAATTTTATTGGAGTATAGTTGATTTACAATGTTGTGTTCATTTCAGCTGCACAGAAAGTGATTCAGTTACACATATGCATATATTCATTCTTTTTCAGAGTCTTTTCTGATAAAGATATTCCCAGAATATTGAGTAGAGTTGCCTGTGCTATACAGTAGGTCCTTGTTGCTTACCTATATTATATAGAGTAGTATTCATATGTTTACCCCAAGTTCTTGATTTACCCCTCCCCCCACCTTTCCCCTTTGGTAACCATAAGTTTGTTTTCCAAGTCTGTGAGTCTGCCTCTGTTTTGTAAGTTAGTTCATTTGTATCAATTTTTAGTTTCCACCTAGAAGTGATATCATACAATATTTGTCTTACTCTGTCTGACTCACTTCACTTAGTACAATCATCTCTAGGTCCATCCATGTTACTGCAATTGACATTATTTTCTTCTATTTTTTTTTCCTTTTGCGGTACACAGGCCTCTCACTGTTGTGGCCTCTCCCATTGCGGAGCACAGGCTCAGGATACACAGGCTCCGGACGCGCAGGTTCGGCGGCCATGGCTCACGGGCCTAGTCGCCCCATGGCATGTGGGATCTTCCCAGACCGGGGCATGAACCCGTGTCCCCTGCATCAGCAGGCAGACTCTCAACCACTGCACCACCAGGGAAGCCCCTATTTTCTTCTATTTTATGGCTGAGTCATATTCCATTATATATATGTATCACATATTCTTTACCTATATTCGTATGTTGATGGACATTTTGGTTGCTTCCATGTCTTCACTATTGTAAAGAGTGTTGCAGTGAACATTGGGGAAGATGTGTCTTTTCGATTTATGCTTTCCTTCAGATATGCACACAGGAGTAAACTTGCTGGATCATCTGGTAACTCTATTTTATTTTATTTTCTTTCATTTCATTTCAATTTCTTTGGAGTATAGTTGATTTACAATGTTGTGTTACTTTCTGCTACACAGCAGAGTGAAGCAGTTATACATATATCCAATCCTTTTTGGATTCCTTTCCCACACAGGTCATTACAGAGTATTGTGTAGAGTTCCTCAAGTGCTATACAGTAGGCCCGTATTTGTTATTTTTAAAATATATAGTGGTGGGCTTCCTTGGTGGCGCAGTGGTTGAGAGTCCGCCTGCCGATGCAGGGGACACGGGTTCGTGTCCTGGTCTGGGAAGATCCCACATGCCGTGGAGCGGCCGGGCCCGTGAGCCATGGCCGCTGAGCCTGCGCGTCCGGAGCCTGTGCTCCGCAACGGGAGAGGCCACAGCAGTGAGAGGCCCGCGTACCGCAAAAAAAAAAAAAAAAAAAATATATATATATATATATAGTGGTGTGTATATGTCAATCCCAATTTATCCCTCCCGCCTCCCCTTACTCTGGTAACCTCCAGTCTGTGCTCCATAGTGGCTGTTGCCAATTGGCATTGCCACCAATAGTGAAGTATTTGTGGCACAGTAGTTAAGAATCTGCCTACCAGTGCAGGGGACACAGGTTTGAACCCTGACCCAGGAAGATCCCACACGCTGCAGAGCACCTAAGCCTGTGTGCCACAACTACTGAGTCTGCGCTCTAGAGCCCATGAGCCACAACTACTGAGCTCACGTGCCACAACTACTGAAGCCTGTGTGCCTAGAGCCTGTGCTCCACAACAAGAGAAGCCACCGCAAAGAGAAGGCTGCGTACCACAACGATGAGTAGCCCCCGCTTGCTGCAACTATAGAAAAGCCGCATGCAGCAACGGGGACCCAAAGCAGATTAAAATATACGAATAATATGTAGTAGGTTTCTCTTTTTTCCACACCTTCTGAAGCATTTCTTGTTTCTAGACATTGTGAGGATGGCTATTCTGAGTGGTTCTAGGTGATACTTCTTTGTACATCTGATTTGCATTTGTCTGACATAAAGCAATGGTGAGCATCTTCATGTGTGCTTTTTTTTGAACAGTGTGAGTAAAATGTACCCCTTGAAAAAGGGTTATTGAAAGGTTGCCTTGTTTTGAAGTCTATTTCGATTATCTACCCCAAGACATTTTTTTTGTGTGTGGTACACGGGTCTCTCACTGCCATGGCCTCTGCTACTGCAGAGCACAGGCTCAGGATGCACGGGCTCCGGATGCACAGATTCAGCGGCCATGGCTCACGGGCCCAGCTGGTCCATGGCGTGTGGGATCCTCCCGAACAGGGGCACGAACCCATGTCCCCTGCATCGGTAGGAGGACTCTCAACCACTGTCCCACCAGGGAAGCCCACCAAGACATTTTTTGAGGGCTGTTGTCACTTACAGCTTCCCAGGCATTGTGAATATGAAGTGCCTATAAGGTCCAGGTTTAGAATTGTTGTTATGGGAAAGAGAAGGTGGCAGGATTTCTCCTGTCCCTCTCTGGTTACTGACACAACCTTAGCTGTAGGGAAAGTCCTGTTCCTGGGTTTTAACTTAGAGCGGGATGTGCCTGACCAAACATGTAAGGGCTTCCGTCCCATTCCTCCTATCCCCTTCCCCTTCAGCCCCCGAACAAGCATAAACCCCTGCAGAGTCACCTGTTGAGGGGGCTGTCGTGTAGAGTCTGATGACCCTAACGAAGGAGTCAGAAGGTCGGAACCCAAACACCAGGGTATGTTGAGACCAGGTGATTTTCCAAATGTCATGCAGCCCAGAGAGCCCACCATCCTTTGGGTGTCAGAGGGTTGGTTTAGTAGTATGAGGGCACACTTCGATCTGGAGATTGTGATCCCATGCAGAGGGGACCAAGTACTACATGTTCAAGGGGGGTGAATTAGCTGGCGTATCCTTCCGAGGTCCTCAGGCCCACAACAGTCCAGCCTTGGGATCAAATTGTGTCTGTGTCCAAGGATGTGACACTAGCACGTCCACCGTGACTAAATGGATTTAGTGATCATTTTTCTTTTCTATAATTTAATTTTAAATTTATAATGGGGTATAGTTGATTTACCATGTTGTGTTCATTTTTGATATACACCAACATGATTCATTTATACAGAGATGACTATACATTCTCTTTGGAATTATTTTCCCATTGAGGTTACTAAAGGGTGTTGAGAAGAGTTCCAAGTGCTCTACAGCAGATCCAGTTTGATGACAAGTTTTCTCTCTGAAAATATGTATATACTAACTCCAACCTCATGATTTGTGCCTCCAACACACCTTTCCAGTTTGGTAACCATAAGTTTGTGTTCTAAGCCTGGGACTCTGTTTCTGTGTTGTAAGATAGTACCTTTGTATCAATATGTAGATTCCACAGATAAGTAATATCATATGATATTTATCATTGTCTGATTTATGCCACATAGTATGAATGCATCTACGTCCTTCTGAGTGGCTGCAAATGGCCTTATTTCATTCATTTCATGGCTGAGTAATATTCCACTGTACATATCTACCATAATTTCTTTATCCAGTCTTCCTTCCAAGGACGTTTACGTAACTTCCAAGTAGGGGCTCTTGTAAACAGGGCTGCATAAATTTTGGAGTGCCTGGGTACTGTCAATTTACATTTTTTCCAAGATACAGGCCCAGGAGTGGAAGTGCCATATGCTCTGAAGCTCTGCTTTTTAGATTTTTAAGGAATCACCACCCACTTCTCCAGAGTGGCTGTTAGCAATTTACATTCCCACCATCAGCTTGTCAGGGTTCCCTTTTATCCACACCCTGTCCTGCATTTCAGGTTTTACACTTTGTGAGGTTGGCCATTCTGACTGGTGCAAAGCGATACCGCTTCCTCACTCTTCCCGAACAGACGGTGTACCATCCTCTGGATGTCCCATTCATGTTTTACCTGGAGGAAGGGTCCTCTGCACCTGGAGATATGGGACCCATGGAATGGGGGCCAGGCAGTGTTACTGTAAAAGTACTGCATTTGCTGTCCCATCCTCAGCAAGCCTCTCAGACCCACGAGTGTAGAGCCTTAGGTCCCATCCAGCTGTGTGTCTAGATGTGGTCAGTCCAGGTTGCATCACAGCCCTTGAACACATTTTGTAAGAATTTCTCTCTCTCTCACTGTCTTTTTTTGTTCTTTTAATTTAATTTTATAATGGGGTAGAGCTGATTTTCAATACTATGATTCTTCCTGCACTACATCTATCCACTTGATTCACTTAAAGAGAGACACCAATCAATTCTTTTACAGATTCTTACAGTCTTATATACGCTTTTCCAGTGACAGCAGTGTGCTGAGTCCAGCTACTTGAGCTATTCAGCAGGTCCTGTTGATTACGTATTTTGTTTATGGAACCGTATCTATGCTAATTCCAACCTCCTGGTTTATGCATCACCCCCACCACACCTTTCTCTTTTAGAAGTCATAAATGTGTTTTCTTTATGTGTGACTCGGTTTCTGTTTTGTAAGTGAGTTCATGTGTAGCTATTTTTAGATACCACGTATAATTGATACCTTATGATAAGTCTCTACTAATGTCTGACTTACGTCACTTAGAATGATCGTACGTGAGTCTCCACGAGTTGCTGCAACTGGCCTTATTTCATTGATTTAATTGCTCAGGAATATTACATTGTACATAAGTACCACAAATTCTTTATCCATTTCTTCCTTCAAGGACATGTATGTTGTACCCAAGTTGAGGCATTTTAAGCAGAGCAGCATTAAACGTAGGGATGCCTGTGTCCTGTCGACTTTTGGTATTACCACTATATACGCCCAAGATTGGAAGAGCCATATGGTCTGTAGCTCTATTTTTCTGGAAGGTTAAGGAAACAGCATGCACTTTTCCAGAGTGGCCGTTGACTATTTACATCCCCCCAATCAGGATAAAGAGGCTTCCTTTGCTCCATGGCCTGAGCTGCATTTCTGCTTTACACTTTTCCAAAATGGCACTATTGACTAATGAGAAGTCAGAATACTTTGTAGTGCTGATTTGCATTTCGTGGTTGTTTGGTTCGCCAAAAAGGGCGTATGGGTTTTGCCTGAAAATGTGTATGTTTATAATGGGGTTTAGCTGATTTTCACTGCTGTGGTTATGTCGCTTTACACTCACGTGATTCACTTACACAGGGATATCAATAAATACATTTTAATATTTGTACAACTCAGATATATTCTTCTGTGGTGAATAGGGTGGGTTGAGTACAGATCATTGAGCAATAAGTAGGTCTTGAGGATTACCTACTTGGTTTATGGAACGGTTTATGTGCTAATTTCAAACTCTTGTTTTATGCATCACCCCACATCACCAATGCCCTGAAGCAGGCATCAGTGTGTTTTCAAATATTTAACTCTCTTCTATATTGTAATTCGGTTGATCTGTAGCGATTTTTAAAGGGATGTTTCAGGCAATTCTGCCTTGCGTTCAACGCCTCTTCGTAGGCTGACCTCAATATATTTTGGGGCAATAGTTATCGTTTAGAACTCTGCAGGTTTGGGAAGTGCAGGGCCCCTGAGTTCCATTTCCCAAGTCTCTTTTTTGTGAGTGGGACGCAACACGGCTGGATGGCTTCACGCCCTATTGTCGATCCGGGGTGGCAGGCTGAACCTTTGGTGAATTCTTCTTCGTGACGGGAAATGAGAGTGACATGTGCCTGAGCACACACCTCCAGCGAGTCTCTCATTGGTTCCCCCTCTTGCAGTTCATCCTGCGGACAAATTGCAGACGGTACGAAAGAGGCATGGAAAGGCGCTGAGTCTCCAAGTGGGGAGATTGTTAGTAAGGGGGCCTGAATGGAGAACACGAGCACCAGGAGATGAAAACTGAGGTGAGTTTCAGAAAGCTTTCCCGATCCCACGGTGTAGCATCCGCTGGGTTTCCAATGAGTGCTTTCGCTGTCGGAAGATTGCGTTGAACCTGGAGAGTTGGGACCCATGGAATGGGGAGCACGCAGGATTCCTTTCAAGGGTCTGCATTTGCTTTCCCAACCTCACCAATCGTCTCAGCCCCAAGAGTGTCCAGCCTTATGTCTTCTGCCGCTGGGGCTGTAGATGTGGTCAATCCTGGTTGCATGCCAGTCCCTGAACGCATTTTGGAAGAATTTCTCTCTGTTTTGCCCTGCTTGTTTCTTCTTTGTGTTGGAAATGTATCCTCAGAATGGGTCTGAGCTGATTTTCCCTGCTGTTTTTAGACCACTTTACACACACTTGATGCACTTACACAGAGATATCAAGACTTAGCTTTTAAGATGCTTACTAGTCGGATAGATACTTGTGCGATGAACAGGGTCTGGTGAGTCCAGTTGATTGAGCAAGGAGTAGGTCGTGTCCATTCCATATTCGGTTTTCGGAAGGGTATCTGTGCTCATTTCAAACTCGAATTTTATGCGTCACCCCACCTCACCTTTCCCCTGAAGCAGGCATAAGTGTGTTTTCTAAAAGCGTGACTCTGTTCTGTTTGGGGATTCATTTCATGGGGATCGATTTTTACATTCCCTCGATAAGTGATATCATAAGTTTCTTTTTTTGTGGGACTTATTTCACTGAGGATGATCGTACCTAAATCCACTCAGGATGCTGCTACCAGCCTCATGACGTGGATTTCATGGCTGAGTGACACTCCATTGGACCTACGTAGCACCACTTGTCCACTTGTCCACTTGTCTTTGTCCACTTGTCCACTCGTCTTTGTCCACTTGGCTCTTTCCTGGGATATGAAACGTGTACCGGAGTGGAGGTTCTTGTCAAGACAGCAGCCCTCAACTTTGGGGTCCCTGTGTCTGGTTGATTTTTTCATTTTCCCAAGGTCAACGCCCATGTGTGGAAGTGCCCTATGCTCTGTGGTTCTGTGTTTTACATGGTTTGGGAAAGAGGATACACTTGTGAAGATTGGCTGTTGGCCATTGACATCCCGCCCATCAGCTTAACAAGGCTCCCTTGACTCCGTGGGCTGTCCTGCCTTTCTGGTTTTTAGACTTTTTTCGCCTGGCCCTTTTGCCCCGGGGGGGGGGGCGAGAGATTTCTTTGTAGTGCTGATTTGCTCTCCCAGGTTGCTTGGTTGGCCAAAAAGGGCGTATGCGTTTTTTCCTGAATATATTCAGGAAAAAACGCATACGCCCTTTTTGGCCAACCGCATCATTGTCCACGTTCTGGCGCTTTTCATGTGCTATCGGGGCCATTCCGATGTACCCGTTGACATCCGTTTCCTGCAGTTCTGCCTTGCGTTCAGCGCCTCTTCGTAGCCTGCGCTCAATATATTTTGGGGCGATAGTTATCGTTTAGAACTCTGCAGGTTTGGGAAGTGCAGGGCCCCTGAGCTCCATTTCCCAAGTCGCTTTTTTGTGAGTGGGACGCAACACGGCTGGATGGCTTCACTCCCTATTGTCGATCCGCGGTGGCAGGCTGAACCGCTGGTGAATTCTTCTTCGTGATGGGAAATGAGAGTGACATGTGCCCGACCAAACACCTCCAGCGAGTCTCTCATTGGTTCCCCCTCTTGCAGTTCATCCTGCGGACAAATTGCAGACGGTACGAAAGAGGCATGGAAAGGCGCCGAGTCTCCAAGTGGGGAGATTGTTAGTAAGGGGGCCTGAATGGAGAACACGAGCACC
>NW_026711838.1:0-33849 GCF_026419965.1 Kogia breviceps
AAAATAAAAACAGCAACAAACAAAATGAAACAAGACACCCCTCAGGTTGCTACTACAGAGGGGCGGCTCTTTGAACAGGCGCCAGAGATGCCAAGTGTCCCCAGGGACCCGCTCCTTCAGTGCTTCAGCCCCCTCAGCTGTTGTGGCTGTTCCTCCCTCCTCTGGAATGTGCAGGAAATGAACGCGCCACACCCATCCATTCACAAAAAAGCCTGGAAGAGAGCCACCTCCCCTCCACAGTTCTTTTCCGCCAGCTCCTGCTCTGTTCGCTGACCCCTCCCCCTCTGGTCCCAGTCCCTCACCCCCATCCTTGTTCCCAGGCTGCAGCAAGGGAGGAGCTGGGGCTTTGCCTGGCCTGCTGCATCAACCCTGGTTGTACCATGACGTATTTTTATTTTATTGAGGCAAAACTGGTATATAACATTACATCAGTTTCAGTATGAAGTGAGCACCATGATAAGTCGAGTTACCATCCATCACCATACATTTGACCCCCTTCATCCTTTTTTGCCCATCCTGTAACCCCCTTCTCTTCTGGTAACCACTAGTCTATACTCTATGAGTTTTGTTTTGTTTGTTGATTTGTTGTGTTTTTTAGATTCCATATGTACGTGAGATCATACCGTATTGCTCTTTCTCTGTCTGACTTATTTCACTTAGCATAATGCTCTCAAGGTCCATCCATGTTGTCACAGATGGTAAGATTTCATTACTTTTTATGGCTGAATAATATTTCATTGTATGTATATACTGCAATTTCTTTATCCATTCATCCATCCCTGAACACTTAGGTTGTTTTCGTATCTTTGTATTGTAAATAATGTAAATTATTTACAATAATTTGTAAATAATTGTAAATAATGGCTATTGTAAATCATGCTGCAGTGTACATGAGGGTGCAGATAGCTTTTCAAGTTAGTGTTTTCTTTGCATAAATACTCCCCAAATGGAATCCTCTGCCCATTTTTAATTGGCATGTTTGTTTTTCTGCTATTAAGTTCTTGGAGTTGTTTATATATTTTACATATTAACCCCTTGTTAATGTGTGTGATTTGCAAACATTTTTTTCCCATTCAGTAGGTTGCCTTTTCATTTTGTTGATGATTGCCTTTGCTGTGCAGAAGCTTTTTAGTTTGAAGTAGTCTCACTTGTTTACTTTTGCTTTGGGAGTCAAATCCAAAAATTCAAGGCCAAGACCAATGTCCAGGAATTTACTCCCTATCTTTTCTTTTTGGAACTTTATGGCTTCAGTTCTTACATCCCAGTCTCTAATCCATTTTGAGTTAATTTTTATGTCTGGCACGAGACAGTCATCCAGTTTCATTCTTTTATGTGTAGCTGTCCAGTTTTCCCAACACCATTTGTTGAAGGGACTGTCTTTTTCTCCATCATATATTCTTACCTCCTTTGTCCTAAATTAATTGACCATAAATGTGTGGGTTTATTTCTGGGCTCTCTATTCTGTTTCACTGATCTGTGTGTCTGTTTTTTTTATTTTTTTCCTCAATACCATACTGTTTTAATTACCATAGCTTTGTAATAGTATAGACTGAAATCAGGAAGCACAGTGCCTCTGGGTTTGTTCTTCTTTCTCTAGTTGCTTTGGCTATTTGGGGTCTTTTATGGTTCCATACAAATTTTTTTCTGTGAAAAGTGCCATGGGTATTTGAATAGGGATTGCATTGAATCCATAGATTGCTTTGGGTAGTATGGACATTTTAACAATGTTAATCTTACAATCCATGAACATGGAATATCTTTCCACTTTTTTGGGTCGTCTTTAATTTCTTTCATCAATCTCTTATAGTTTTCAGTGTACAGGTGTTTCAACTCCTTGGTTAAATTTATTCTTAGGGTAAGTCAGAAAGAGAAAAACAAATACCGTATGCTAACGCATATATATGGAATTTTAAAAAGCGGTACTGATGAACCTAGTGGCAGGGCAGGAATAAAGATGCAGGCATAGAGAACAGACTTGAGGGCACAGGGTGGGGGGTGGGGGGGTGGGAAGGGGAAGCTGGGATGAAGTGAGAGAATAGCACTGACATATATACACTACCAAATGTAAAATGGATGGCTAGTGAGAAGCAGCCGCATAGCACAGGGAGATCAGGTTGGTGCTTTGTGTCCACCTAGAGGGATGGGATAGGGAGGGTGGGAGGGAGGCTCAAGAGAAGGGGATACGGGGATATATGTGTACATATATCTGATTCACTTTGTTGTACAGCAGAAAGTAACACAACATTGTAAAGCATTTATACTCCAATAAAGATGTAAAAAAAAATTATTCTTAAGTATTTTTATTCTTTTTGATGCAATTTTAAGTGGACTGTTTTCTTAATTTCTCTTTCTGATAGTTTGTTATTAGTGTACAAAAACACAATATATTTTTGTATGTTGATTTTTATATACTGCCACCATACAGAATTCATTTATCAGTTTTAATAGTTTTGGTGGAGTCTATAGGGTTTTCTACATATAGTACCATGTAATCTGCCAATAGTGACAATTTCACTTCTTCCTTTCCAATTTGGATGCCTTTTATTTCTTTTGTCTTGCCTAATTACTGTGGCTGGGGCTTCCAATATTATGTTAACTGGAAATGGCAAGAGTGAGCATCCTTGTCTACTTCCTAATCTTAAAAGTTTTCACCTTTTTGTTGTTGAGTATGATGTTAGCTGTGGGTTTGTCATATATGGCCTTTATTATATTGAGGTATGTTCCCTTTTACCCACTTTGTTGAGAGTTTTTCTCATAAATGGATGTTGAATTTTGTCAATAAATGCTTTTTATGCATCTTCTGAGATGATTATATGATTGTTCTTCTTCAATTTGTTAGTGTGGTGTATCACATTGATTGATTTGCAAGTGTTGAACCATCCGTGCATCCATGGAATAAATCCCATTTGATCACAGTGTATGATCCTTTTAATTTATTGTTGAATTTGGTTTGCTAATACTTTGTTGGGGATTTTGCATCTACGTTCATCAAGGATATTGGCTTGTAATTTTCTTTTTTGTGGTATCCTGTCTGGTTTTGGTATCAGGGTAATGCTGGGCTCATAAAATTAGTTTGGCAACATTCCCTCCACTTCAATTTTTGGGGGGCATTGAGAAGGATAGGTATTAAATCTTCTGTGGCCTATTTCTTAGGCCAAACACTCTTAGTTCCCTGAATTTAATACACTCTGCTCACTGACAAGTTCATTTATGACTTGGTGCCACTGCTTTTATCTATCCTAATGCTTTTGCATTTCACTTCTTTCTTCAGAACCCTTCACTGTTCCTTAATTACTTCAAATCAGTAGTTTCCAAATTTTGGCAGTAAAGTTAAAAAAAAATTCTGTGGGAGAGACCACCCTAGGGATACCAAATACTTATTTGCCCAAATACGGACAAGAGGGCTGGGATGAGTTGGGTTGCTGGAAACATAAACAAATAACAAAAATATCATCTGCTGTTGCCATCAGTTCAAAAAAATGGGCCACTTTCACACCATAAGGGCATTAAGCAGAGAACATTCTTTTAAAAAGAATAACTTTAACTGTTGACACATTCACCACTTTTATTCTAATTTCTTTAGCTTTCCTTTTTTAAAATAAATTTATTTATTTATTTATTTATTTACTTATGGCTGTGTTGGGTCTTCATTGCTGCTCACGGGCTTTCTCTAGTTGTGGCGAGCAGGAGCTACTCTTCATTGTGGTGCACATGCTTCTCATTGCAGTGGCTTCTCTTGTTGCAGAGCACAGGCTCTAGGCATGCGGGCTTCAGTAGTTGTGGCGCATGGGCTTAGTTGCTCCACGGCATGTGGGATCTTCCTGGACCAGGGATCGAACCCGTGTCTCCTGCATTGGTAGGCAGATTCTTAACCACTGCCCCACCAGGCAAGTCCCTCTTTAGCTTTCTTTAGCTTCTATTCATCCAACATAAATTCAGATTTCCAGCCACTATTTGGAGGCCACTGCTGCAAAGAATTCAAAAATAATGAATTCTTCCTTCCAGCCAGAGAATAAAGCCACCAGGGAGCCCAGCTTACCAGGGCAGGAAGCCACCAGATGGATGTCTTGGTCAGGGTCTGTCCCTGTTCATGTGGCCATAAAACCAGAAGTGACTGAGGTTCTGTTCTTCCTTGATGCTGACTTAATCTGCTAACCCTAGTGCTAATCCTAACCCTATAACCCTATAACCTGCTGTGACTGGGGATCCTGTTGCTCTGCTGCTGTGGCCTCAGTGGTGGCAGCTCAGGGGTCACTGACAGATATAGGGATGCTGTGAATCTGATCAGGATGAAGGGTGGGCCCTGAGCCCTTACACAGGAATCATCCCAGTTCTGAGGCTCAGCCACACACGTGTTCAGCCTCTGGACCTTTCTCTCTCAGAGAAGGTGCAGGTATCAAACACTGACAGCAGCATGGACACTGCAGGCCATAAAAAAAGGATGCTTGCTAGACAGTGAGGAGAGCCTATGTGATGACAGAACACACTAGAATCGCTGGGAAGTGAGACCAGGAAAACACATGCTGCCTCCTGCCTGCCCAGCTGCTCCCACCCCAGCCTCATTTGGCTGTTCCACAATTTAGCCTGCTTGGCTGAAAACCAAATGTAAAAGGGATACGAGAAACCTTTAGGGACTCAAAGGAAGGCTCGAAGTTTAGGTGTGTGCTGAGAAAATTGATTTCCTGGTGGGGTGTCTGGGCCCCTCGGATGAGCTGAGTCACTCGGGTGTCAGCTCACACCCTGCTCATTAAAACCGCTTTTCTGTGACCCCCCCCCCCCAATGTGGGCTGCTATAAAAAACTGCCATATAGTGGTTGGCTTATAAACAACAGAAGTTTATTTCATACAGTTCTAGAGGCTGGGGAGTCTAAGATCAGGGTGCTGGTATATTTGGTGTCTGGTGAGGACCCACTTCCTTGTTCATAGATGGCCACCTTCTCACTGTGTCCTCATATCACAGAAAAAAAGAGCTAGTTACCTCTGGTGTCTCTTCTTACAGGGACATTAATCTTATTCATGAGGGCTCCACCCTCCTGACCTAATTACCTCCCAAAGGCCCCACCTCCTGATGTCATCACACTGGGATTAAGGTAATAATATATGAATTTGGGGGGGAAACTCAAACATTCAGTCCATAACACTGGCAATACCTTGTAGCTTTAAATGTTTCCCTATATCCATCTACCTGTAAACATTTGGAAGCCAGGAATTTGAACCTCAGAAATGTGTTTATTAAGTGATGGTTTCATAATCTCACACCCATTACATGTGGTAGTCTCAGGAAATCTCATGCTTCCTAGGTGCTAGATTCCCTACTGGGTTTATGGGATTCAAAGGCTAGTAAGACATTTTCTCTTCCCTGTCTTTTTTTTGCCCATTGTCGTAATGGGAAGTGAGAAGCAGCACTAGAACTGACGTGTGAGAGTAAAACTGGAAAGGAGAGATGTCAGCCAGCTTCCCAGAGTGGGGGATATTTTGGTTGGGTATTAAAGGACACTGGATACTGAGTATCCAGGTAAGTTCATGTGATGCATTATTGCCTTTTCTAACATCAATCTTTGGTTTAGGTGTGATATAGATCATCAAAGACGTTAAGTTCAGGATTTTACTGAATATGATAGATTCTTCACAACTGGCCCATCAGGCACCAGTTTTCTAGGGAAGCCTTGTATCCCCTTCAAAAACAGGTAATAAGCATCCTCATACAGATGGTGTACCGGGTCCTCACACATATTATAGTGAACAATAAAGAAAAGGATGGGGCTTCCCTGGTGGCGCAGTGTTGAGAGTCCGCCTGCCGATGCAGGAGACACGGGTTTGTGCCCTGATCCGGGAGGATCCCACGTGCCGCGGAGCGGCTGGGCCCGTGAGCCATGGCCGCTGAGCCTGCGCTTGGGGTGATTTTTTGTTGTTGTTTCCCCCCCTTTTCCGGAGCCTGCTCTGCAATGGGAGAGGCCACAACAGTGAGAGGCCCGCGTACCAAAAAAAAAAAAAAAAGAAAAAAAAAGAAAAGGATGCACAGTGAATATTCACAGGTTAGCCAGCGCTCACCTGACCTGTGTCCTAGAGCAAGCACACCTGTCATCAGCATCAGCATCATTACTATTTTCTCTTCTTTTATTGAGTTCGCTATTATTTATGGTTAAAGCAAATGGCTTATCAAATTGTGGTGCTTTTATTTCCCGTTTACTTTTTTCTGAATCTTTTCACATGTTGTTTTATCTCTGAAGCTTGAGAGACAGGTTTAGGGTCCCAGCCTGGCCCTGTGCCACCTTGGACAAGTTATTTTACCTTTTTGTGGTTCCATGTCTGCAGCTGAAAAAAAATGAAGTTTCAAATGTCTGCCCACTTGATTGGACTGTTAAAAGGATCCAGTGAGATGGTGTGTATAGAGCATTTGGCACAGGGTTTGGCCAGAGTGGAAGCTCCAAAATGGATTCACTGGGGGCTCACCCATTATCTTGGGTTGCATGAAGCTACAATCAGAACTTGGAGGAAAGCCACAGTCAAAGCACAGCTCCTAGCCCTGCTTCCTTTTTAATAAGATACATTTGGTGTTTGAATCATTTCACTGGGAATAAATTGGAGATGAGATAAGAAATTCACAGCCCTGTGGGGTTCTACAGATATGTCCACACGTTTTCGATTCTCCTGACTCCTGACTCAAGAGGTGGGGCTTGCTTTTTCTTCCTGGACTGCATGACAGTTCTAGTTAACAGGGTGTGGCAGAAGTGATGGCACTTCTCTTCTGAAATTAGGTTATAAAGGATGGTGGCCCCCGTCGTGGGTAGTCTTTTTACTGTCTCTTCGACTACCCATTCTGGGGGTAGACAGCTGCCCCATCACGGAGCCTCTTAGGCAGGCTATGGAGAGACCCGTGTGGAGGAACTGGGCTTGCCAGTGACTCTGCATGTGACCTGGGAAGCACATCCTTCTCAGTCAGGCCTCAAGATGACCACTGCCAGGGGTTAACAGCTTGACTGCAACCTCACGAGAGATCCTGAGCCAGAACAACGCAGCTAAGATTCCACACCCACAGGAACTGTGGGACTGTAAGTGTCTGTTGTTTTCAGCTGGTGAATGTGAGGTCATTTGTTACACAGCAAGGGATGACTAATGCAGGGTCTAATCTATAGAGTGGAGTTGGAAGCATTTTGATTTTGGAATCTGATGTATGTTGTAATGCACCTCAGTTGAGTCCCTGCACTGCTATGGTTGGGTCACTGAGACAGCACCCGTGTACCTGTATTCAGGTGGTTTTTAGGACTCAGCTTTCAAAAGGTCCTTCTCGACTTTGGGGCAAGCCAGAGAGGAGTGCTCTCTACCTGTGGTTCAGATCCCTGTTTCCAAACCTTCTGAAATTTACTTCCTAAGCAGAGATGTTTAGAATCATAGGCAACCTAATCGTAAGCATAGGAAGAGAATTGGGGGTAACCTGACCCAGAGCCTGCCTCCAGCCAGGTAAGGTATTATCCTGACTTTCCTGATGAGGCCCTAAAGTGACTCATGGCACTGCTACAGCTGCTCAGCGGCTAAGTTGTGGGTTTTCTTCTCCCATCAGCCAGGGTTATTTGATGGTAAGCAACAGACACGGATTGCAATTCTTGCACCAACAGGAACTGCTGGCATGACATCAGGAGCTTCGATCTATCAGAAAATCCAAAGAAGCGGGTGGCTTTAGAGGCCAGGAGTGGCAGGAGGGCTCTAAAGAGGGGGTGGTCTCTTCCAGGGGGAACGAACTCCAGCCATTTCTCCTTTTCCTCCTCATTTCCTGAGGCTTGGGTTCTCAGGAGAGACCTCAGCTGTCAGCACCAGGTGCCCTGGCTGTTCATGTATGGGGAGGATCCTGGCTTCTTGATTCACCCTCCTACACAGCCTAAATACAGTAAAGGAGTAATTCCCCAAAGGAAATCAGATTTCTGGAGAAGAAAGAATAGATACTCGCCGGCCAAAAAAATGACTGAGGCCTCCTGCCATGTGCTTATCTCTCCTTAGATTTTCTGCGAATTTTTATATTCTTTGTTTCTTGTAAATACTCACCTCTGCTCCTGCCCAACAGGAGAACAGAAATGTGCACTTCTCTCCAAGAGTTGCTGATGTACCCTGGCCTTCCGAAAACGAGATTGTGACATTTCCTAGGGCTCCCATAACAAAGTGCCACAGACTGGGTGGCTTAAAACCACAGAAATGTATTCTCTCACAGTCCTGGAGGCTGGAAGCCCGAAACCGAGGTGTTGGCGGGACCATTCTCCCTCTGAAACCTCTAGAGAGGATGCTCCTTCCTTGCCTCTTCCAGCTTCTAGTGGCCACGCGTGTTCCTTGGCTGTGGCGGCATCACTCCAGTCTTTGCCTGTCTTCCTATGGCCTTCTTGCTGTGTGTGTGTCTATGTCTGAATTCCCTCTCCCTAGAGAGACAGTAGTCATATTGATTTAGGGGGCACCCTAATGACCTTATCTAACTTGATTACTTTCACAAAGACTGTGTTTCCCCACAAGATCACATTCACACATTTCCAGGGGTTAGAGCTTCTGCGTATCTTTTCGGGAGACACGATTCAGCCCACAATACCAGGCGACTTATTACATCCTGATTCGGCAGCATACAAGGTGGGCACATGCTGCTGAATTTCCCACAGTTTCATCAGGGACTTTTATTTGTGCTTTGGCTGCACTGGACAGCTCCCAGAACGCTACTCTTAGCTTCCTGAGAAAACATTTGGCGGGTGGAGGTGGGGGGGGGGGGTGTCCCCTGGTCTTAACTGACTGGTTTTGATTTGCACAAAAGCGAGTATCATGTTCGCGGAGATAAAGCACTCTAGTGTGTAAATGCTTTCCACAGAAGCTTTTTAGAGTATCAGACTGTGTTTTGAAAGCATGTTTTGTTTTCAGTGTTATTTACTTATTTATTTATTTATTTATTGGCCGCGCGGCTTGGGGGATCTTAGTTCCCTGACTCGGGATTGAACCCCGGCCCTCAGCAGTGAAAGCTCAGAGTCCTAACCACTGGACTGCCAGGGACTTCCCATTAAATTTTACAATGTTATATATTTATTGTGGGAAATGTGATGTTACAGCAGAAAACAAACCTAGTTCATAACAAATATTGTTACTGCTAAAAAAAAAAACTGTTCTGTGCACTCTATTTTATGTATTGATTGATTGGGTCATTGATTGGTTGGGGGATGGATTTTCTGTCATAAATACAACATGGGAGATGGCATTGGATTCAAAAGAAGAGATCGTTCAAGGTCAGCGTCGTGGTCAGAGGGTGAAATCTTGGCTTTTGCATTTGTATTTCCTACTCCTGATTTTCGGCTCTAAGCTCATCAAACATGAGGTTGGTGTTGATACAGCTTCTGGTTTCTCTAAAAATGGCAATTCCAGGGATTCCCTTTGTGGGTGATATAGAAATTGGTGAAGGCTGAAGTCTTTGGGGGCAGAGCTTTCCTGGCCTCTGCAGGCCATGCTGCTGATGGGGGTGCGGGTGTGAGAGGGGTCCAGTCCCTGGAGGGAGAGCTGCAGAGACCATTTTCATGGATGTCCCACTGTTAGAGTCCCAGGACCACACATGGACGCCACCCCTTCTTTTTTTTTTTTGTAATAAAAGCTCTGCTTTATTGAAGTGGCGTTACTTTTTCTGTTGCCGAGGAGGCCCACACTGCACAGCTTGCACGATCTTAGTTCCCTGTCCAGGGATTGAACCCGGGCCCCCGGCAGCAGAACTTGGATCCCTAACCACTGGACTGCCAGGGAAGTCCCCAGAAGTCACCCCTTCTGTTCACCCAACCTTAGGTGTTCCAGTTCCACAATACGTGAGGAGACTGAGTAGGAAATGGCCTGTGACCTTCGCCACACATCCTCTCTGGAGCCAGGCAGGGTAAAGAGAATCCTGTGCTGGCCTCGTCTGAAGCACAGTGTTCATTTTGGGTTCTCTTGGGGTAGCTCAGCAATCGGACTCATTAGGGAATTAGGGACATTTTAAATTTTTTCAGTAAAGAGCACTATTAAAAACAAGGCATGACGCTAATTAAAAAATGGCAGAATGGAAGAGACCCTACATTGACATAGCACTTTCCAGGTCACAGGCACTTTTATATGCAGTATCTTAGTTTGGTTTGGATTCCAGAAATGACCTGTGGTTGGATACAGCGGGTTTTAGACCTGAGAAAGTGGATGTTCAAAGAAATGGGATCATCTGTGTAACTTATCCCTGGAGATGTCCTCAGAGCTCCTTGCTGTAGGTTCCTGGTTGGTACAACAGGAAGCAGCAAAGAATGGATCACCTCCCACATTCCATAGGGGAGGAAATGGGGACTCAGAAACCTCCAGAGGGAGGGCTCCAAAGGTCCTAAATCAGTAAGTGGTTGAAATGGGGCTGACACTTATGGCTTCTTTTTCCATTATTATGGATCTCTCTTTAGTACATTCTAGAGACAGAGAGATGGCGGAGGGCAGTGGTGAACTTTTTAAATTCTTTTTTTATTGAAGTATAATTGATGTACAGTGATTCAGGTGTACAACAAAGTGATTCAGTTTTATTTATATATATGTGTATATACATAATATATATTTATATATATATAAATATGTATGCACATTCTTTTTCAGATTCTTTTCCATTATAGGTTATTACAAGATATTGAATATAGTTCCTGTACTATAAGTAGGCTCTTGTTGTTTATCTATTTTATATATAGTAGTGTATATTCTATATATAGAATTAATCTCAAATTCCCAGTTTATCCCTCCCCCCTCTTTCCCCTTTGGTAACCATAAATTTATTTTCTATGTCAGTGAGTCTATTTCTGTTTTGTAAATAAGTTCATTTGTATCATTTTAAAAAATTCCACATGTAAGTGATATCACATGATATTTGTCTTTGTCTCCTTACGTCACTTAGTATGATCATCCATCCATGATCCATCCATGTTGCCACAGTGGCGTTATTTCATTCTTTTTTATGGCCGAATAATATTCCATTGTATATATGTACCACATCTTCTTTATCCATTCATCTGTCAATGGAGTGACCTTTTTTGTCTTTGAATCTGGGTTGGTTAAATGTGTGCAGAAGTGAAGCCTGCATTCCCTCCAGCTTTCTTTTTTTTTGTGTGGTATGCGGGCCTCTCACCGCTGTGGCCTCTCCCGTCGCGGAGCACAGGCTCTGGACGCGCAGGCAGCATGTGGGATCTTCCCGGACTGGGGCATGAACCTGCGTCCCCTGCATCGGCAGGCGGATTCTCAACCACTGCGCCACCAGGGAAGCCCCCTCCAGCTTTCTGATGGGTACTCAGCGTACTTCTTCCTTTCTCTGTGGGTAGCAACAAGAGGATACAGTGGAAAACAGATGTGCCTTAGAGCCCTGAAGTTTTGGGTTTGGATCCTAACTCCTCTGCTTGTCAGCTGTGAGGCTGGGGGCCTTGTGCTTAGTGTCCCTGAGGAGGAACCTCCTTACCTGAGAAGATAATATCCTGTGCTTTCTGGGATTGTCATGGTAAGTGAATAAGGTAAATAAAGATGATTTTCCTTCCCTTGTGTGTCGAGTCTAGAGCATCCCATGCATCTGTTCTATAGGGTGTCACTGGGGTATCCTGGAAGGACAAGGCAGGAACAGAACTGAGATGCTTTCCTCAAAGATGTCATGGAAAGGAACATAAAGTTTCATCAGTACTCACTTCAGGATGGAGAAAATGGCATGTTTTTTTTTTTGGTACGCGGGCCTCTCACTGCTGTGGCCTCTCCCATTGCGGAGCACAGGCTCCGGACGCGCAGGCTCAGCGGCCATGGCTCACGGGCCCAGCCGCTCCGCGGCACGTGGGATCTTCCCGGACCAGGGCACGAACCCGCGTACCCCGCTCGGCAGGCGGACTCTCAACCACTGCGCCACCAGGGAAGTCCCTGGCTTGATAATTTTTAAGAAGTAATCTTTTTCTCTTTCAAATGTGCCTGGAGGCAGAAGGCTTGGGAGAGGTATTCGGTTAACATTTAGATCAGTACAAGGAGCTTACCAAACAGTCTCACCCAGAAATGCCTAGGAGGGGAGATCCTGGCCATTTCCTTGGTCGTGGAAGCCGCGGGTGGGGTGGCCTTCGTGCTTCTGGCTGTGGAGGGCTGGGAGGGCTGCCGATGCCCAGGGGAGGGGCGTGGCCTGGGCCTCCCCCGCCTCCCCCTCCAGCATCCTCTCCTGTCTGATCGGAGCCTGGGTGAGGGCCTGTGGGGCTGGGACCGTCCGGGGTCTGATGCCTGCTGCTCCGTGTCTCGCATCTTCCCCTGACGCCTCTCCATCCTCCAGCGGGAGTGACTGTCTCTAATAGGGTGGCTCTGACAGATGCTGTGGGGATTCTGAGTTTGGGATAATGAGCTGTCATATGTCATTTCCCTTAAACACAATAGTACAAATATTTTGATCAAACATTTTCTCCAGCTGTTGAGCGAGAGCAATAAAAGCAGCAGGGAGTACCAGTGAATTCACTGGTTTTTGAAATGTTGGAGCCCTGAAAAGCTGTTGCCAGTTAACTCTTTCTATCTCTGCCTCTCTTCCCGCTCCGCTTCCTCGCCCCTCTGATTCCCCCCAGCATGTGTAGGGCTGTACATGAAGAGACCGAATTCAGGGCCCTGAGGGGCTGAAATGGACCCCAGCTTTTGTTAAACGTCCTTTCTGCTGGCCTCAGAGCAGCCGCAGCTGCCCTCACCTCCTAAAACCCGCTTGGCCTGGCCATTGCAGCCAACCCCCAGGCCCTCCCTGCCTCTGCCTCTCTCCCCGGGTACAGTCTTGAACCCAAGGACTCTGGACTCACATCCAACTGTTAGGCCCCCCGTCTTTTGAGACAGACTACTGCCTAGGAGCTCCTGGTACTTCGTTCTTCCTCCTGGTTGGAATCAGGTTCCGGGGTTGATTTCCCTTGTAGATTTCTCTGTCTCATCCTGTTTGCTCTCCGCTGTTCCGACCTGGCTGCTGGAGTCTCTTCCTTGCTTCTCTTTAGAAAGAAGGGGATGTGGCCCCATCATGAGCCTTTCAGGGGGCAAAGGACGTGCAGTGAGGGATCTGGGGGGGCCGTGGGGCACAAGCTCTTGGCTGATCACAGCAATTCTGCTTGGCGGTAGGAAGGACGCAAGGGGTCTGACCTTTCTGAATGCGTCCTCCTAGCAGAAATTCCTAGACGGAATAGGCTGTACCCCATCTTTTTCGGTGAAACTCAGACCTCAGTTTTAAAAGAGCCCTCTCTGTCACTACTTGGTAATAACCTATATGGGTAAAGAATCCGAAAAAAATATATATATGTATGTGTACAACGGCATCACTTTGCCGTACACCAGAAACCAACACATTCTAAATCAACTGTATACTCCAATAAAAATTTAAAAGTACGTAAATCAATAAATGAAAGTGCCATCTCTGACTCTGCGTTGCCACCGAGTCTGACGTTTCCCGCGTGAGCCTGGGGTGGAACAGATTGGGGTGTTTTTTTTTTTTTTTGCGGTACACGGGCCTCTCACTGTTGTGATCTCTCCCGTTGCGGAGCACAGGCTCCGGACGCGCAGGCCCAGCGGCCATGGCTCACGGGCCCAGCCGCTCCGCGGCACGTGGGATCTTCCCGGACCGGGGCACGAACCCGTGTCTCCTGCATTGGCAGGCGGACTCTCAACCACTGCGCCACCAGGGAAGCCCCAGATTGTGGTTTTTTACTTGACGCTTTTTAAAGTGTCTTTAGGGACCTCACTGGCGGTCCAGTGGTTAAGACTTGGCACTTCCAATGCAGAGGGCGAGGGTTTGATCCCTGGTCAGGGAACTAAGATCCCACATGTCTCGGGTGCAGCGAAAATAAATAGATAAAGTGTAGGAAAGCTGACCCGTCAGTGCTGTTCTCTGACTTCTGTCTTCCAGCCCAGGCTGTGACTGCTGTCACTCCCCTCTGCTTACAGGGTGCTCAGATGCCTCTCATCGGTAAAAACACCCACACCAAACTCCTCCCCGACCCTCGATTTTCTCTAGCTGCCGCCCCCGTCCCTGGCCCGCTCTTCCCCCTCTGCAGCCACACTTCCGGGGCGTGCCCCGGTCTCCACGTCCCCAGTCCCCACGACTGCACTAGCTGCCGCAGTGCGGGTCACCCTGCTCCCGGGAGGTACCCCTTCACGTCCCCTCACTGCTGGCTCCCCGGGGGCCCTGGTGTTTCCTGATCCCAGCTCAGCTTCGTCCTCCGCTCACCCTTGAACCTTTGGCCTCCCTCCCGACGTCCTCTGATCTCGGCCGGTCCCCTCCCCCTGTCCGACTTCACTCACTCCGTTGGCGTCCGCTGCGCCTGCGATGGCATCTCCCGCCCCGGGGCAGACCTGGCTCTGGGATTCCAGACCTGGATCCACCTCCGTCCTCACCCTCAAACCCCACCTGTCCCAGCCTGAACCCGTTCCTGCCCGCCCGTTCTTCCCAGGCCTCTGCCTGCCTTTTCTCTTTGTTCCCACCACCACTGTCAGCAGGGACCCTAGAAGTCAGCCAGCCTTCCTTTTTTCCTGTTCTTACCCACATCCATTCATCCTCCTTCACTGGAGTCTCCAGCCATTCATCTGGAGTCGCTGCCCGGCCTGAGTTGGCGGGGCTTTTGTATCTCTTACTTCCCCAGCTAATTTCATCCACTCCAACCCATTCTCCGCCTTCCCACCAAAGTAATATCTGCAGAATGCACGTCGGGTCATTTCAGTCTCCTGTGTCAGCCCTCGCGGCTCGCTGGCACAGCGTGCAAGACCCTCCGTGGCCTGGCCTTGTTTTCTTCCACACGGCTCTAGAACAGTGGTCCTCAGAGAGCCGTCCCCCCACACCGGCCGCTTCAGTATCACCTGGGAACTTGTTAGAAAGGCCAATTCTCGCTCTCCTCCCCTCCCCAGGCCCTACTGAATCAGAGACTCTTGAGGGTGGGCCCAGCTATTTTGCCTTTTCAGGAGCCCTCCGGGTGATGAGAGGCACACTGCTGTTTGAGGACCGGTGCTCGAAAGCAGTTCGGGGTCCTTAGGGTCACCAGACACACGCCGCTGCTTCACGCCCTCTCTGTGGATTCTCTCAACTTGCTCTCACTCACCTTTCTGAACAAGGCTTTTCCTCAAGGAGAGGAGGTTTCTCTGCCCTTCTTCCCTCCCCACCGGCCCCCCCCATACTCACTGCTCACCTGAGTGCCATGTTTTCACCGGGACTCTTTGAGCTGGTGTCCTTGTTCCTGGCTTTGCGACCAGTGGGTCCCCAAGCTTTTTTTTGAGCAGAATGGCCTATTATCAGGCTCCCCGTGTTTCCAGGGCCTCCATGGTGCCTGGGACCCAGCAGTGCTGGTTAGGTTTGTATGTGAATCCATCTTTACTGATTCATGTATGGATTTATCAACCAGTGATTGAATCCTGAGCTGGTATTTTTCGGGAACGGGTGACGGAAATGGTGGCCCCCCCTTGGCTAGGCACCGTAATAACTGCTTGCATGAGTTGTCTCACGCCAGGAGGTCCCGATAAGGAACACAGAGCTGCTGTTGAAGAATAACTGGGAGAATTCAGGGGGGGCCGAAAGGAGGGAGGAGGTCACAGCCCATAATAAACCCAGCCAACCTCCCAGAATCCCTCACGCAGGAATCCCTCTTGGCTGAGAGATGCGCGTGCCACCAGGAAGGACGCTGAGTCAGACCAAATATGCGCCAAGCAAGATGACTGGCCAGAGACGACCTGGAGAGCTAACCCCATTACCGTAAAACCCGAGAGGTCGAGCCACGTGACAGAGCAGTCCTCCTGGGTTCCCTTACCCTGATGCTCTCTGCCCGGTGAAGGGGGCGGGGTCCCTTCCCAATAAAGTCTTCTGCTTTGTCAGTACGTGTGTCACCTCAGACGGTTCATTCTCGAATGTTAGACAAGAGCCCACTCTTGGTTCCTGGAAGGGGTTCCCCTTCTGATAACAGTATGACTGAAGCAGCCCAGGAAAGAATTCCGGGTTCTAGCTATCCTAGCTCAAATGGAAAGATTCAGAGTAGTTGAAGAGCTGAGAACAGATCTCAAGGAAGCAATTATTTGAAGGACAGCACGAGTGAGCTGGTAACATTACAGGAATGACTGTGACTCTTTCCTATAAGTTTCCTTCAACCCAAGATGCTTCTTGGACAGAATCACTCTTCCTTGTCCCTGACATTACTTCTCCTTCGTTCCTTTCTCTTTTCCTTACAAGGATAGCACAGAACTATGGCAGATTTTCAGGGTGGTTTTTCCCGCCTTGAAGAAGGGCGTTACGGCATAGGCTCTCAGTCCTGAGCTTATTTGGTCATGTGGCTCTTTAATGATTTTTTTTTACTCCTCCCCCCACCAGGACCACTGGATGTGGATAGAGAAACAGGGAGACTTCCTTTTGGGGACACAAAGATGTGTCTTAAAGCTCGAAGACATAAGCATTCCCCTGCTCTTTAAATTCCACATTGTTGTGTGTGTGTGTGTTTTTCTTTTGTAGATTTATTACATTAGCACTTAATTACTCTTCATGACAGTATTAAATTTCATGAGTGATTTATAGTTTTAATAGAGACTTGTATGATTTATTGCAGTTGGCATTTGAGGTTTACCAACTTCTTAAAAGCCATAAGTACTGGAATTGCTTACTCTGACCCTTTTCAGCACAAGCAGGACATGGGTGAAACCACAAATTCAAGTATAATAGGGATGCCTGCCCAGCCTGGACCATTTTTGTTTGATGTTACCGTCTCCTGTTGTGATATGTGTGTATGTGGGGGGCAGTGGTGGCAGGTATGTGTGTTCTTAGAGAAAAAAGCAAGTGGATCCCTTCTGTTTTTTATTTATTTATTTATTTTTAATTTTTAAAAACTTTTAATTTTATGTTGGAGTATAGTTGATTAACAATGTTGTGTGGGCTTCCCTGGTGGCACAGTGGTTGAGAGTCCGCCTGCCGATGCAGGGGACATGGCTTCGTGCCCCGGTCTGGGAAGATCCCACGTGCCGCGTAGCGGCTGGGCCCGTGAGCCATGGCTGCTGAGCCTGCACGTCCGGAGCCTGTACTCCGCCACGGGAGAGGCCACAACAGTGAGAGGCCCGCGTACCACCAAAAAAAAAAAAAAATGTTGTGTTAGTTTCAGGTGTACAGCAAAGAGATTCAGTTATACGCATACATATATCTTCTTTTTCAAATTCTTTTCCCATCTAGGTTGTTACATAATATTGAGCAGAGTTTCCTGTGCTACACAGTAGGTCCTTGTTCATTATCCATCTGAAATATAGCAGCGTGTGTATGTCAATCCCTAACTCTCTAATATTAGCCCCAGATGGTTTCCTGTGCCCTGGATGGTTGGGTGTGACATGAAGGCCTGAGATGCAGTGGCCTGGAGGAAGCTGGGGACAGGTGTGGGTCAATCCCATCTGCCAAGGGGTTCCCAGCTCAGGCCTGCAGGGCCCGGCTGGAGCGGTCACGGCCAGACTGCTGTCCACAGGTGCCGCATGCGTCAGTAGGCCGCCGACCTACCCCATTCTGGGCTCTCACAGCTACCGGAGAAGCAGCAGTTTAACCCGCACGTAACCTGTCCCCCAGTTTACGCCAAGTTTCTGTCGGGAGAGTGTTGACTCCTGCTTCTGAGCTGGAATCCTGAGAACACACCCAGCATGGCCTTTGCTCTCTTGTCCTGGTCCTTTCCTGCACTTTCTATCAGTGCCATCCCCGGCTGCCCTGGCCCTGGTGTTTCGCCCAGGACCAACTTTGCAGCTGTGGCTCAGATGAATATTATTTCCATGGGATGTGGGTTCGTTCTTTTAAACTGGGGGTAGGTAGCTGCTCACTTGGGCATTTTCCTAGAAGACTTGATCCACTCGTACTCCTAGAGAGAAAGGGTGTGCCTTCCACGCTCTGCCTTCTCCAGAAAGAGGCCCAGTTGGATAATCCTCTAAGGGCTCTCAGCCTCTGGGCCGATAATCTCTTAGGGGTTATCTGTTAATTACCAGTGAATGTGTGAAGTATTTGTGAAAAGGCTTTTGAAGTGAGCTGCACGTGTTGCCCTCCCTCCAGGGCTGCAGCCCAGGCCTCCTTCCCAGGGCAGAGGGTTTCTGGGCCCAGTGCGGGTCCCCCTCAAGTGCTGGTATTCTCTTGCTAAATTGTTTGCCTTTCTAATGAAGTGAACTGTTTGTTTGACTCTGCTTGGAGGAAGGTATTTAACTGGGGGACTAAAGTAAACGTTGGAGACATTCAAATAAGCCATGCATCTCTGCTTTGTGAAGCAAAGGAAAACAGTTTGGCCTCGTTCACCTCCGGGAAGAGTCGTTAAGTTACTGTTTAAATAATAAACGGAGCCCAGCCAGCGGATATTGCCCGGCCAGTCTGGGGCTTTTCTGCTTGCCCCGGCGGGACTGGGAATTTCTCTGCCAAGGCCACAGGGGAGGAGAGAGCCGCTCCAGTCTAGCAGTTAGTAATTGTGATTTATTTATGTGTAGAGGGACTTCTGCTTCGTTCAGTCTCGATGAAAACAAGCCAATTAGCCCTCTGGATGGCTGAGGGATGGCGGGGTGATTTTGCTAGCCATGGGGAAGGCTAGAGAGAGCGTGTCATAGGGGATCCAGCCTGGGTCCACCTGGCCAAGCGAGCCGGGGACCTGCTGCTACATCTGAGCCGGGTCCCCGGTATCTGGGAGAAGTGTCTGAGATGATGCGGGGATGATGGACCCCAGAGGATGTACGGCTGAGACGAGGCCCCCAGAAGGAAGGCCTACCCTTCTCCTGCCTCAGGACCTGGGGTGAAGGTGTCTGTGAGTGATGGCCTTTAGTTGCTTGTGGCTTTTGTTATGGGGGAGCGTGAAGTGGTGGGAGTACCCAGGAGGGGAAGTGTAGCTGTATTGGGAGGGCAGGCTACGTCACTGGTGGGACCCAGTGTCAAAAGAAGATTCCGGTCCTTGCTCAAAAATTATGAAGAATTTCAAGAGGGTGACAGCAGAGCATTAAGCCAAGCATGGGGCCTTCTGAATGGGGGCCTGGGCTGCATGTCCAGGAAGCTGGCTCTGGAGGTGGCTTTGCAGTCAGGCTGGACCTGAGGTCCAGCTTTGTCACTTCCTACCTGAGGGCTGTTCGAAAAGCAATATTCAACTGAGTAAATTTTAAAGATCTTAGTGGCGTTTTTCATCGATTTATGAATCAGGCAGCATCCCACCTAGCAGAGAGGAGGGGGCTCTGAGGAGTGGTACAAAGTAAGAGACTTTTATAGGCAGAAGGGAGCGGGGACAGGGAGTTACACTAGCAGAAAGTGGAATGGTTGCGACAGAGGTCATTTTCCTTGAGGGGACGGGATGACGTCACCAGTGCTGACCAGGTGATTTCTGATCGACTAGGTTAAGATTCCATTTCCGGGGGAGGCCAAAACTATAATTCGGTCTCAGCTTGGTGGGTTTGGTGATGTGGAGCTTAGCCTAAGCGACTCCATGTTGTCTTGTTTTTTTAATAGTGCCTTTCGCTTCCTGTCTTCTCTGATGACTGTTTGCTCATTGTGAAGCAGGGGTAGTTATACCTCCTTCCTTGGGTTGTCTTGTAATGTCAATAAAAAATATCTGGACAGCGTTTCGGGTAACCCTGTGCACAGAGTGAATGCTCAAAAGATGATAGCTATTTATTATTTGAACGTCTCTGTGGCCGTCATTTTTTGCCCTCCCCTAATGGTTGAGCTGACAGCAGTGTATGGCTGATCTGGAATTTGGGGGACAGAGTTGAGTGTTTGCCACAGAAATTACTTAAAGACAAGGGATGAAGAACCTTCACATGCCTCATGATGGGTGAAGGCTTGAGTGCTAGGGAGGGACGTGGGTGGAGCATTCAGATGAGGTCCAAAGCTGCATATGCTCATGTAAAGATGTCGACTAGCAATGTCCCTTTGGGTGTCTGCATTGAAGACGAAGGACTTAGAAAATAACAGTAGCCCCTTAAACGTGAGGACTTTAGATTTTGTGAACAACCTTCACCTTTGTCACTTGGCCTCTTGGAAAACTTTGTGGAGTAAGGAGGGCTCAATCTTATTGGCTTTAATTTATGTGTGAAAAAAATCTGTATTATGATGATAGTCATTTGTTTCTATGCAGTTCTATAAAATATGGTCTCAAATGGGAAGCCTTTTCAGCTGCACGTGCAGATGGAGAACACAGACAAGCCCTCTAAGGGCTGCAGCATGCATTGTTCAGTGTGCTGCCTGTTTGGCTTTCTCCTGATTTCTGAGAAGGTGAAACTGAAGGATGGGTTTTCTAAGGTTTCATAGTGAGAGGGTGATAAATGTGCAAATATATATTGGCTCCGAGATGACCAGCAGGGCATCATCAATTTTGTCTGCTGAGTGGTATTAGTTATTAAACCCATGCTCTGTTTTACATACGTTGGGGTTCTCATATTATCGCTCTTTGAGTCTTTGTTAATACTTGCAAACAGCAAAGTGTGATGAGTCTTTGTTAATACTTGCAAAGAGCAAAGTGTGAGAAGCATCCTTGCTCCTTAGAAATGTGTCTGGGCTCCACTCTCTGACAAGTGGAAGCTCATTGAGGAGGTGCAGGATGGGGTCCTCTCTGTAAGGATGTACCCACTGGTACCGGGGAAGGTGCATACCCATGTATCGGGGCTCTAGTCCCTGAGACTGTAAGTGGACTGGGGTACCAGAAGTAGGTATGGACTCCAGAAGTAGACCATGTTGTCTGTCCTCAGGGGCCCATAGGCACAGATGGACATCACTGAGTTTAGATACTTACCAAGTATAGTTTGTAAAGACTGGGTCCCACGTGGTTGGTCTGGAAACCAGGGTCACTTTGGGGAGAGGAAGGAGAGGACCCACATGGAGATCACATTGAAAACATATAGAGCCTGGGTCTTCTGAGACAAGGTAAGAAGCTGTCAAGTCCTAATGGAGGGCCTTGGGGAGAAGAACCTCCAGTTAGGTCACCCTCTGAGGCAGTGTAGCTGTCAAGCATCACAGGAGAGGTGGGCATAGGCTGTCCTGGTGGCAATAGGGGAAGAGGGCAGCAGAGCTTGGGCCTTAGGGAAACACAGACAGCAGATGACCCAGACAAAGCCCTGCTCAGTGAAAGCAGTCTCGAGACCACTGACCTCTCCAGGAAGGCGTGCCCACCTGAACACACTAGAAGGTTTGTTGACAACCCCCCCCCCCCGCCGCCCCCAGATCCCCATTCCTCCCTGTCCTGAAGTAGAATGCTGACCATGTGGATTCCTCTTGGAGGTTTTTCAGCAGTTCAGCTCGTCTGGGCTGTAGGAAGCATAAGAGGAAGAGGGCCTCTGTCCCTCTGTCCTCTGTGGACAGGGCTGGGGTTGTACCAGAAGCCCGGGGAGGCCAGTGCCTCTTGTCTGCAGTGTAGCTTCACTGTCCAAGGGCATTGCCATGCCAGCAGGTGCTCTCAGGGACAGTGGGTCAGAGAAATCCTGAAACTCATCCGGCATCCCGCAAGGAATGGGGCTAAAAAAAATCAAGATAAGAAGTCCAGTGAGGGAGGGAAGAAGGGGAAGGGTAGCCAGCAAGAAAGGAAGTCCCAGGTGTGTGAACTCTGGGGAGTGGAGGTCCGTGGTAGTTGTGGACCCCCGTGCATGCAGCTCTGGGCTTTCTGTCCACACACCCAGGAGCGTGCACAGGGCAGCATCAGGGTGGAGGAAGGGGTCCCGAGTGCAGCTCGGGGGGGCTGTGCGTGGAGAGGGAAGGAGGGAGGTGGTTAGGTAAGTCACACGACAGTGGCCGTTGAAGGGCTGACCGTCAGATGGGCCTCACGTTCCCATAAAGGTGGACAGAGAGTTCAGGCGTGGTATTGTGATGAACTTGAAACAGGTTTTGATTTTATTTTTCCTTTGAATTTTCTCCTTTCTTGGTCCATGCTATCGGTGTAATAATTCTTTTTTTAAAAAAATTAATTGTTATTGGAGTACAGATGCTTTACAGTGTTGTGTTAGTTTCTGCTGTAAGGCAAAGTGAATCAGCTACATGTATACATATATCCCCTCGTTTTTGGATTTCCTTCCCATTTAGGTCACCACAGAGCATCGGGTAGAGTTCCCTGTGCTATACAGTACGTTCCCCTTAGTTATCTGTTTTATACATAGTAGTGTATATATGTCAACCCCAATCTCCCAATCCACCCCCCCCCCAGTGTAATAATTCTATAAACGCAGCCTTTATTCGTGGGCCAGAGGAAGCCTCGGGTATTGAGAGCTTCCAAATTTTGACTATCTAATCATTAACAGTGGGGGTGCCAGAGGTGCAAATACCATAGCTGGCACTCAGAGCACCATCCTTTAGCAGATACTTATTTCCCTCATACGAGACCATCTGATATACGCTCACATAGCCGACGTCTTTGAGGGCGTGTGTACAATGTATGCATAGTGGCTAATGTAAGATTGCAGGGAAAAGAGACATCTAAGAAAAATCGGGAATGTTTTGGTACTTGCATTCTTTCCTCCTTAGAAATGGGAGATTCTCTCCCTTTTCTCCCATTTCCTTGCTCATCCGTACAAGGGAATCACTTCACTGTCGAGTGCTTTATTATTTTACAATCCTGGTGAAAGAAGCACTTAAATAAACTCTTTGCTTAAAAGCTTTGTGTGTTCCTGCTTCGTGGTGCTTTAGCGGCAGTGAGAATTCAGGGTTTAAGGGGCAGGAAAGTGGAGCCTTTCAGGGCTCCCAGTATGCAATCAACGTGCTGGAATTTCAATGGATTCCAAAGGCGTAACAATAATAGCATTAAGAACAGACCAGGGCCTTTGATGTTATTGACAATAAAAGGGGGAGAGGGGGTGAAGGGGCCCTTGTCATTTCTGTCATGAGCTTTTAAACTTTTGACCTCTAACCTCTTGTGGCAAAGAGCTTTTTCCATATGGGTGTTAGCAGCCTGCTGAAGTCTCCTGAATTCACTGGAGCGTCCACGTTTCCTTGGTGGGAAAGGACATTCAGCGTCTTGAAAAAGACCCAACGTGGGGCAGTTACTGCTGAGTGCCCACCATTGTCTGCTCCATCTTAGGGGGATGGCAGGGTGGGATGGGGTGAGGACACCACACGTCCACATGAGGTGACTCCAGCCTGGCGGGAAGCTGGCAGCCTTGCAGGGATAGAAGGTGAACTTCAGAGCTATGATTTAGCTCAGGGTATGCAGGCATCTGGCTGGAGGTGGCTCTGAGCATGGGGTGGCGGGTACCTGGAAGCTGCATGGGGAGGATTCGGAAAGATGGTGGGGCCTTTGGGGTGCCCTGGTTTGGCCTGTTTGGTAGGTGGAAGGGTCCTGCAGTGCCAGACGGGCCTGGTTCACTGCTGCTATTATTTGGCCTCAGTTTCCTTTCTTGTCTTTCCTTCCTCCTTCGCCTTTCTGATAAGAAACATTCATTGAGTTCCCACTGGGTGTGCGGTACAGTGAGCCCCTTCTGCCCTCGAGCCCCAGACAGCCTGGGAGGGAGCACAGATTGTTCTGGTCTGACAGCAGTGCCAGGGCAGGGCCTCATCCCCAAGTGGCCTGCCGTGGTCCAGGAACACAGTGAGTGCCCCTCTTGTGTGTGTGCGCTTATCCGCCACAGCTGTGCGTACAGCGTGGGCTTCAGTGTGAGGGAGAGCTTCTGAGTAGGAACACTGGGCCTTCAGCGTGCTTAGCATCAGGGAGAGAGGAGAAGTGGGCAAATAGAGGTTGTCCGGGGCTGTCCCCAATAACCTGAAGAATGCAGAAGGGAAAAATGAGCAAGTGGTTCCCACAGGGACTCAGGGAGGCTTGACTGAAGGGGTGACATTTGCACTGAATCTTGAAGAGAGAGTTGGATTCGGAGAAGGGAGAGAACTTCTCAAGCAAGGCACAGCATAAGCCATAACAATGAAGGCAGCAGTGTATCTCGGAGGGGGAAGTACCCTGAAAGTAGCTGGGGTGTCGGGGGCCTTGAACGCCCTGGTAAAGGGTGGGGCTGGGCTGGGAAGGCTCTCCTGGACCCCTGCACATTTGGGGAGCAGGGAGGACCATGGTTGTAAGTCTGGAGAATATAGTTTCGAGAAGAGAGGATTAGAAGCCTGAGCTCTGCCCGTGTCATGGTAAGAAGCAGAGTGGCTAAGAGTAGGGGCTTCGGAGTAAAAAGGACACCAGCCCTGCCACTCTCTCCCTGCATTTCATTTCTTTGGCTAAGGCCCTCAACCAGTTCCCTTGTCCGGAAGAATGGGCGTACTCCTTCCTGCTCTCCAGGGTCAAAGGAAGGAATAGATGAGGTCATGAGCGTAAAAAGGCTTATTTAGCACGGCACCTGACATACATTAAAGTATTCGCTAATTGTCCTTCTACTCATGATTGTTTTAGTATTATTAATTTCTATTAATGGGGCAAACCTTCGAAGACCTTTAGCTGTTGATGGACAGGAACTAAAATGGGGTGGCTGGTGGAGGTTATATGAGGCAGAGTCTGTAATCTACTCTGCGACAGCTTCTCGCCTGATTTTGAGTGGAATGAGTATGGACCTCGTTCATTATTTAATGGCTACGCAGACTCTAACCAGCACACCCTGAAGGTCACTGCTGGTTTTCCAGTGCCTTCAAAATACTTCTCAGGGCGCACTTGGGTGGGTGGTTTCTCTCTGAGTTAGCGGCATTGTTCTCTGCTGTGGAACCCTGGAGGGAAAGGGAAAGGTGAGCTCTCTGACGCTCCGAGCCTCAGCCCAGGCAGTTACCGTGCAGGAGGCCTGGGTTTGTGTGCCTGAGAGCTCTTCCTGGTTCCTGGTTCGGAGCAGGATTTGAGCGTCGAGGTGGGGCTCCACGACGGTGTCTGGGGCTGTGTTGGGAGCGCCACCTCTGGTGGTGGCATAGAAAAAGCACCAACTTGCATCACAAGGCTCTGGTTTCTGTGACTTTGGGTACATCCTTTAGCTTTTCTGAGCAGATAATGGAATAGTCCCTTCGTAGCCCTCAGGATCGTGTGATAATAGGAAACAAAGAACAACGAGACTTTAAGGGGATAATAATAAAGCCTTGGAAATGATGAGTTTAGGGTTGTGAAGAGGACCCCATGAAGAAACGGACGTGAGTTTTATGAAATGTAAAGCATTGTATTCCTTTGCTTTTACATTTTGCTACCTGCTTCTGCTAATTTTGCAACATTGAAAAAAAAACATTTGGAAGCTCTTTTCTGAGTTGATTTATTTTAGATAGGACACAGCTTCGAGATCTCATCATCATTGTTAATTGTTGGTTTACTAGGTAAACCAGGCAACTTCTGAATTCATTGTGTCTCTAAGGCTTCTGTAGTTAGAGCTGAGATACCAGATGCTTTCCTGGAAACGTTTCATTCTCTGCCTTCACTTCATCAGGGTTAAGAATCCCAATATATATGTTTGAAACTTTGAATTTGGCTTTTAAATTGTGCTATACAAAAAAAAATGGTCATTCACATAAGAATTTGTCACTGGTAAGAATTTCCATCTTTTAATTTCCATGCCTTCATAAGAAAATACACCATTAGCATAGTTCAAGTAAATGGATTTGTCACTTTTAAATGTAGTGACTCCTTATATGTTTTCATGTGATTTCCCTTGGACAGTTTTGCAGTTTCAGTATAATGGCTGTAAACCTTCTCTTATTTCTCTTTGCTGCTTTTCCCTCTGTTTATTTTTTTCTCTGATCTTGGCAGGAAAGCTGGAAACAACAAAAGTATGAATGCTGCATATATATGGGATCATAGGCAAGGCACATTCCAGAGGCTCTGGATGGAAGGATTTTATTGGTCGGTCAGTAGGCAGATGTGGTCTATTTCTGCCATTGGGAATCCAGTGGATGTGATTTTTAGTTGAGAAACTTGGAAAGACTAGTGGGTAAAAGAAGTTAAAAGGGACCAGGAAAGGGAGAGCTCAACTGTTTGTTCACTACCCAGGATACATTTGAGGTGGTAAAGGCAGATTTCTTGTTAATTTACTTGCAGAGGGCTATTTATGATTTTCTTGTAGAAACACATAATTATGTTTGTAAAAGATCATGGCCTGGATGGATTGTGATATGGCCAGAGTGTAGTGCTGGGTAACACTTAGATCTCTTTAAAATATTAGATTAATTTAATATATCTGCATGCTGGCACAGAAGAAATAATAGGTTGCTATCTGAAAAGTGGGGGAATGCCCATGGATATTTATACAAGAGGAGTCCAGGACTTCCCTGGTGGTCCAGTGGTTAGGCCTCCGCACTTCCACTGCAGGGGGCATGGGTTCGATCCCTGGTCAGGGAAGTAAGATCCCACATGCCGTGCAGTGAGGCCAAAAAAAAAGAGGAGTCAGGAATGTTGGGTGGTTGCCAGAAGTAAAAATTGCTTGGGCTTTATACATAACATAGGTTTGTTAATCAGCTTTCTACGTAACTTTGTGTATGTTTTACTTAACTTATAAGGAAACTTAAATTTGCAAATATTAAGTGTTTATTGCCATCATTTGCTAGACTTAGAGTCAATTTCATCCATTATCATTTTTATCTTAGAATTTATTTATGATAAATAAAATCACAGGATAAGTATCCTTTTTCTGAATAATTGTCAGATTGGACACTTCTACTGTAAAGATTTTTTAAGTCACACAAATAGGCATATCAGTATTTCACACATACAGTGTTATCACTCAGAAGCTACGTATCCATGAAGAAAAAAAATGGTGTGTGGTTTTTCTGAGTTGTAAACATTTCTGAGAATTACTTTCTTGGGGTATGCTAAGGACAGGGTTTGTCAAACCGTTTTCCGTAAGGGTCAAAAGAAATATATTAGGTTTTGTGGGCCATGTGTTTCTCTGTCGCAGCTCTCCAGCTGTGTCTCTGCAGTTTGCAGTTTGAAGGCAGCCATATGCAGTATGCAAACGAAATGGTACCTGTATTCCAATAAAACTTTATTTATAAAAACTGCCCAGGGGCTTCCCTGGTGGTGCAGTGGTTAAGAATCCTCCTGCCAATGCAGGGGAAACGGGTTCGAGCCCTGGTCCGGGAAGATCCCACATGCCGCGGAGCAACTAAGCCCATGTGCCACAACTACTGAGCCTGCACTCTGGAGCCCATGAGACACAACTACTGAGCCCACGTGCCTACAGCCCGTGCTCCGCAACAAGAGAAGCCACCGCAATGAGAAGCCCGTGCATCGCAACAAAGAGTAGCCCCTGCTCGCCGCAACTAGAGGAAACCCGCGTGCATCAATGAAGACCCAACGCAGCCAAAAATAAATAAATAAAGTAAATAAATTAATTAAAAAAAAAGAAATTTAAAAACTGCCCGGTGCAGGACTTTGCTCCCCATAGCGTATGCTCCACAAGTTAAGGTTCCTGCCATGGTATAAAGAGACAAAATAATAGATCTTTTTCTATATAAGGCATCTGTCAGATGTCTCGAGTATACTACAACTGCATTTCCTTAAAACTTGTACCGCATTACAGAGGGTCTTATAAACAAGATGATCTACACTAATGACTCTGGAGATGCATCCAGCTCCACACAACACGCATGTAGGACTGGAAAGAAGGTTCCTGATGCTCCATGAAGCACTTGCTTCATGGGATGATGCCATCTGGATGTCCAGCAAGTCCACAGCTGGTCACTTTGGGGTTCCACGCCTTAGATTCTGCTCATAACAGACCAGCAGGGCCACCTGCTTTAGACATTCCCAGTCAGGCATCTGGGGCTGTCCTCAGAGAGGTAGATTGAGCCCCTTGCTGGCGCCGTGTTATCCACAGGCATGTTCCCGTCCACGGTATAATCCTGTCCACAGGCAGGAACACAAGGATGTCTGAATAAGGAGTCAGTCCGGGTGTGGAGTCCATCCACACGGTGATGTGTTCCTTAGGCCGCTGAGCCCTGGTAAAGGTCTTGCAGGTGCCAAGGTAATGATTGGAGACACTCAGCGGGGGGAAGAGGCAGAGTTGGCGCTTGGGTGCGACTCCAGCATCTCATCGGAGTGGTCAGGGCCCCTCTCTCCCCCTCTTTAGACCTCTCCTTTGAGAGATGCTGGATGATTCCTTTGGTTTTGGCATAATGGATGTTGCCCACATTGGGTTTTTGTTTGTTTGTTTGTTTGGTTGGTTTTTTTTTGTGATATGCAGGCCTCTCACTGTTGTGGCCTCTCCCGTTGCGAAGCACAGGCTCCAGACGCGCAGGCTCAGCGGCCATGGCTCACGGGCCCAGCCGCTCCGCGGCATGTGGGATCTTCCCGGACCGGGGCACGAACCCGTGTCCCCTGCATCGGCAGGCGGATTCTCAACCACTGCGCCACCAGGGAAGCCCCCCACATTGGGTTTTAACATGTCTACTGATGGCAGGTGATCGAGTGAATTGGAGGGGACTGGACATTCCTACAGGCAGGGCTGACCCCGGTGACAAGGAAAATCATCTCTAGTGCAGGTCTAGAATAAATTCCAGAGTCAGTGAACAGATGACTTCAGGATTTAAATAAGCCGGGAGAATTTATGCCCTGGGCGGTTTACTCTTGTGGGTCCTCCTGTACTGTTTCCTGGGCACTTTCAGGCCACTCAAATATCATTTGGTGAGTTACTCCTTCAGGGCACAAACGGAGCAGCCTTTGATCTCTCTTTTTTAGTCTACAATTTTTGTATGTAAATTTCAAACCTTAAAAGACAGTTTTCCAGAATGGCATCCAAGAGATCTCATAGCCTGAGGGTATTAAAACTATTTCTTGGGAGAAGGATGCAACAGCCGAAGATAAACCTCCAAGTGTCTTTTCCCGGCTACAGGTTTTATGATCAACCCAGGCTGTTGTGAGGAGACCTAAAAATCAATGCCTCTTATTCCTAATGAGAGGCGCACGGCACAGCCTGATGACAGCCAGCATGAAATCGGATACTGACAACTATACCCAGCACAAATATCGTTACTATGCATTTCAATTTAAACATGTGTCAAGCCAGTTACGTATTTTATGGGGTTTAAAGACTCTTCCACTCGTGCCTAGGATAATAGGCGCTCTGCACATCTCCGTTTTGTCTAAGAGGAATTTGGTCCAATAGTCAAACCTCTTGCGAGTCTGTAATAAATCATCTTTGCAACCCAAAGCATGGACAGCTGACTGCTTCTCACTGCTCCTCAGACTTCCCCCACCTGGTAGAATTTTAATGCCTTCAGTAAAATTGATTCCGCCAGTTCTGCACATTATTCTCCCTGTCTTCCATTTAGCCCGTTAGTTTGCTGACAGCAGAGTACACAGCACTTAGCAGCTGGTTTGTGGAAACCATCAGTCAGGAAATTGTATGATAAATAGGAGGGAGCCAGGTTTAGTGGCACTTCCTTCTGCTTCAGCAGTTTTTGCCCGACTTTGGAAAAGTCATCACGTGGTGTTTTGTCAAGGGCCAGAGCAGGAGATGGCTGCGGTGCGGTGACTTATTACACATACCCCTGAGTTACAATGCTCTGCAGCTGTGCTGCTCATGTGTAAATAATAAACCCGGAGGTGGGTAATTATGGCGGCTGCTGGCGACACGGGCCTGTTCTCATCCTGTGGGTTTTCTTGGACAGCTTCTTGGGCTCGTGATGGAATAGACTGCGATCTTCCACATAGAAACGGCCAGCTGAGATGCAAGGGAAACGCCCCATGTGTGAGGAGTCGCAGCATTTCCTTTTTTTGAGAGGTGTGTTGGCATTGATGTCATGTGATGCCACATATGTTAAAGGACATTCTCGTCCTGCCTTTTATTATTCATTTTTACTGTTACGCTGTGGTCAGGCGTGTCTTGAATTGGAAGAGGGCTGTTCCATTGCTTTTACCAGAAAGCGGCTCAAGAGGTGTGATTTCCACTGGTGACTGACATGAGGTACAGTTGTTCGCACAGACTTTACTAAAGGTCCAGGAGACCAATAGTTATTTTAGTTATTTTCAACTAAATCGAGAAGGAAACAAATAGAAATAAAAATGCTTAAACTAAAATCAGATGTCTTTGATGAAATCAGATCCTATCCATATTTTTTGGCTCTTTATTTAACCTGATTCCAGAATATGGAATTCATAAATTTCCTTGGGACATAAACAAACACTTCGAGTAGACAGTGCTGCAGGATGCATCACAGACTTTCGTTCAGAATTAACTTTTAAACTCACAAAACACACTCAACAGTGGAAAAATGACTACTAAATGCCCCAGTAATTCCTAACCCTCACCCTAACCCTTTTCTCTTAAATATTTTTTCAATACTTGGTCATTTTCTCTCTCATTCTGGAAGAAAGAGAGAGGGTGAGAGAGACAGTGAATTTGAATCCTGTTAATTTCGTAAAAATAAAAGGTTGGCAATGCCTTTAAATATCCATAATAGTCTTGTCGTTTTCCTTGCGGTAAAGATTTATACTGCTTGGGTACATGCTTTTGATTTTATTGAATTATGTGCCTGGTTTTCACCCCCTATGCATATAATCTTTGCAATGTTATTATAAATACTCATATAGAAGATAATGACTGTTACTTCCTGGATATATGAGGCATATATTGAATGTAGAATAAATTCACACATTGTGAGCCCTTGTGTGTATGAAATATCTGGATTTGTGCTTCTTCTTAATTCACAGCTGCACCCACATAGAGAAAAGCAGATACAGTTAACACCGACTTATCTGTTGCAGAGAATTTAATCACACAGCACACAGCCAAGAGCCAGGAAGTAAATAAGTGAAAATATCTTCCAACTCTGACACGGTTATCACAGGGTCCCTCAAAACGCCGTATAAAATGATGTGTGGGAAAAACCTTCGGGGGTGTGTCAGACGGCATGAATGCTTAATTTACACCCAGTTCTAGTAGGTTTATTCCTCCGGTTTCCGAGAGCCCATGACACGTGTGACTACGCTTGGGTCTCTTGGCCATCTCCCCGACCCCCAGTCCCCGTGACTGTGATCCAGCCGATCCCGAGTGCCAATGATTCATTTGGGCCTGCTCGAAATTTAAAATCAGGAAACATTCCTTGAGTAAGTGTCAGACTTTCAAACTCACGAAACAGATTACTCTACTCACTTTTACGTTGTTTTAGGAAGGATACATCATTTTCTAACAAAATGGTTAAATGAAATAGGACATTTGGGCTCTGCAGGACATTGCTGGGTAAACTTTTCAACTTAGGACACAAACTATCAAGATTTGTGTTACCAAAAAAAAAAACCACAATTCCAACATCCTCTCATATTAAATCTTAAGTGGTGCATTTAAAATAGAAGTGATTTTTTCATATGGGCTTTATAAAATGTATAAAGTGTGATCAGGCAGTCAGCATATCCCTCACCTGTTGGATTTGTAGTAGCGTTGTACGTTATGATATCTTGGTGACAATGATGAGACATTACTAAGATATTTCCGTTTCTTCCCTTGTATCGCTCCCTCCCTGCTTTATCGTATAACAAGCATAAAATACAGTGAGTAATTGACATTTTCAGTGCTGCAGAACCTCTTCTTCTGGGTTCTAAATCTGGTGGAATTTGGCTTGGGGTGCCTCCATAGTGCTGTAATGCTGTACATTAGTCGTTTTTCTTTCTCATTTTTTTCTCCTAACCATATTCTTAGATTCTCAAAGGAAGGCAACAGGGGCAAAGTCTCAAAAAAGGAAAGTAAGACATCATAATTATTTTTTTTTAAGTTCTTTTATTTACATTCTAAAAGATGCTTGCTGAAGAAAATTTGGGAAAAAAAGAGAAATGTATAGGGAGGAAAATGAAAACCACGTGAATTCAACAAACACATGTATAATGGTCACCCCCGGGACTTAAGGAGGTTCACAGTGGGAGGTGCAGTCACACCCTAATCTATGTTCGATACACCCACTCCCCGGCCCCACGTGGAGGTTCTGTGTCACTTTTTCCAGCCATCGCTCAGAGCCTGTTTGCAGGACGTCATTTGGAATTGCTTTTGCCGCCTACTACACTAGGCAACATCTTCAGACTTTTAGAAGCAGCTCAAAGCCCTTCTGAGGCACGTTTGGTGTACAGGTCAATTCCTGGGAGTGTTTTGAGCAACAGCAGCGTGATAGGTGCATGCAGGCTTCCAGGACGACCACATGTGGTGGGTAACATTTGCAGCCCGAGTTCCGAGTTCCTGTATATTTGCTGTCTTATGGGGCTCTGAGCCGTGGAGGCTCACCTCCTGATTTTGCACTTCTTTACTGCTTCTTGAAACTTGGGAAATACTTTAGTATCAGTGGTGCTTCTCATGGTAAAATCTCATAAAACTATTTTCAGTTCTTGCAGTGAATCACTATTTAGCAAAAAGTTTATTTTCAGATTTGTCAGAGATAATCAGGGCAAGTCAATGGAGGTAGAGAACTATTTTAAGTACGTGCATGCACGGGAACCCCAAAACAGTGATGGCTGAGAGCAGGAGGGGAGGCTGGTGTGAGTTCCAGGGGAACGCTGGGGCTGCAGGGAAGGAACCTTCAGTTTGCGCCAAACTCCCCTCTGTCAGGCCATGTAGCATTTCTCTGGCCAGCCTGTAGATTTGCTGCCCCTGTGTTGGGGTTCCGGAGGCCTGACCTAGAACAAGATGGAGGGGATCATGCATTTAAAATTTTAAAAAGTGTGTGTGTGTATGTGTGTGTGTGTATACGTGCCATGGATTCTAGCAGGGACTTTTGTTTATTATTTAACATATTTATTGGAGTATAATTGCTTCACAATGCTGTGTTACTTTCTGCTGTATAACAAAGTGAATCAGCTATGCATATACACATGTCCCCATATCCCCTCCCTCTTGCGTCTCCCTCCCATCCTCCCTATGCCACCCCTCTAGGTGGTCACAAAGCACAGAGCTGATCTCCCTGTGCTATGCGGCTGCTTCCCACTAGCTAGCTATTTTACATTTGGTAGTGTATATATGTCCATGCCACTCTCTCACTTTGTCCCAGCTTACCCTTCCCCCTCCCGGTGTCCTCAAGTCCATTTTCTACATCTGTGTCTCTACTCCTGTCCTAGCAGGGACTTTTGAACATGACTCTTTTCCTTAGAAAGCATCATGGGTATGGGAGAAATGAAAGCTAGTAGTGATATTACATCTTTGTCTAAAACTCACTTGACAGTGTCATTTTAAAATTAAAAAGTGACGGCTTCCCTGGTGGCGCAGTGGTTGAGAGTCCGCCTGCCGATGCAGGGGACGCGGGTTCGTGCCCCGGTCCGGGAGGATCCCATGTGCCGCGGAGCAGCTGGACCCGTGAGCCATGGCCGCTGAGTGCGTCCGGAGCCTGTGCTCCGCAACGGGAGAGGCCACAACAGTGAGAGGCCCTCGTACCACACACACAAAAAAGTAAAATAAAAAATAAAATTAAAAAGTGGGGAATTCCCTGGCGGTCCAGTGGTTAGGACTCTGTGCTTTCACTGCCGAGGGCCTGGGGTTCAATCCCTGGCTGGGGAACTAAGATCCCACAAGCTGCGTGGCAAGGCCAAAAATAAAAATTAAAAAGTGTCTTGGACTCTGTTCTTCTTGGCTTTGTGGCGGCCCTTGCCCTCTGGCCAGCCTCTTTTTTTTTTTTTTTTGAGAATGCATTTACCGTTTATTTATTTATTTATTTTTAATAAATTTATTTATTTTTGGCTGTGTTGGGTCTTGGTTGCTGCGTGTAGGCTTTCTCTAGTTGCAACGAGCGTGGGCTACTCTTCATTGCGGTGCACGGGCTTCTCATTGCGGTGGCTTCTCGTTGTAGAGCACAGGTTCTAGGCGGGCGGGCTGCAGTAGTTGTGGCGTGTGGGCTGCAGTAGTTGTGGCTCGCGGGCTCTAGAGCGCAGGCTCAGTCGTTGCGGTGCACGGGCTTAGTTGCTCCGCGGCATGTGGGACCTTCCCGGACCAGGGCTCGAACCTGTGTCCCCTGCATTGGCAGGTGGATTCTTAACCATTACGCCACCAGGGAAGTCCTGG